>NW_004949107.1:2979683-2995141 GCF_000317375.1 Microtus ochrogaster
GCCTGCCTCTGCCTCCCGAGTGCTGGGATTAAAGGCGTGCGCCACCACCGCCCGGCCTCCCATAACTTCTTATTGCGGGTGAATGGAAATTTGTCCTTGTGCCTCTCTGCAATCCCCGCTCATTTCCATCTAGTCACTGTGGTCCCAGTTTATTTCCTATCTCCTAAATACGTCACATCTTTTCATGCAAGCCTTCATACTTACTTATTTCTTTTTTTTTTTTTTGAGGTTGAGTATTTATTCAGGGGGTTATACAGGGGGAAGGGTACAGAGAGAGAGAGAAGAGGAGAAAGAGAGAAGGGGGGAAGCGGAGAAATGGGGAGAGAGGCAGAAGCGAAACTGCCTCTCCTAGAGGAAGATGGAAAAGAGCTTACTTATTTCTTTAACTGGTCAACTGCCTGTCCTCCTTCCTGCTTTAGTTTGTCCCTGTTTCCTAGATGGAGTCCTTTCTGCGTGTCCCGAGGAGATGATACTAGCTGACCCTCTGCCGTCTCTAAACTACCATATTGCATTTGTTGCTTTCACAGCATTTATCAACAAGAGAAAGTATGTTTTATTTGTTGCGGCATCAGGAAATTGACATATTTGCTGTCCAAAATTTATTGTCCAAAAGCCTTCAGAGGAGCACATTCAGCCCTGCCTTTTCATCAGTGATTAGAGGCTAAGATACTCATATGATAATCCTCGTGCCCTTAGCCATGGTTCCAGTAAAAAAACAAGATGTTTTGTATGCTTGTGGGTATGTGGTAAGAGCATCTGTAAAGGACCTCGTTGATTTAGCCGGAAAATAAAAACAAGCAAACAGAACAAACCACACTGTCAAGATTTAAACTTTTATCTTGTTTATTATTAGCAGAGTATCAGGCACAGGCATGTAGCGCAGGAATTAGAAAATATTTGATGAACAAGCAAAAGAAACATACAATGAGTGATGAGGAAGTACCTGAGTGGAAACCAGGGACAATTTAGAAAGGTTTTATTTATTTATCGGAAAAAGACCTTGACAGTGGCCCAGAAACCAGGAGTGAGTGGGGCCTCCTTTTAGTCCTGAAACACTGTGACTGAAAGAAGCTAAAGGGGAAAAGATTGCCACGTGTATTCCCCCATCACAAGGGCTTCCCCCAAGGTGTCTCCGTATGTAACGTCTGTGAGCCTGATGTGGCCGCATCCTCAGCTTTGAGACTATATTTAGTGACTCGATGTGTATGGTCTCTCAGACAGCTGTTTGCCATCAATCAGAGCGCCATGGTGTCCAAGGAGTGCACTAGGATCCTTTGCGAGCTGTGCCCAGTTACCCAGAGCACTGAGAAAACCTTCATTCTGTCTTGTTTATCTGAAGCCAGATCACAGTACGTTCTGCTTCGTTTTGGCAGAAGGGGTGATAATGAGGTTGTTACTGCTGTTATAAGGTCACCGTTGCTAATGCCCATGGCCTCATGAATGCTTCTAAATTAGAGAAGTGAAAGTTGCCCAAAGGAAACAGATGAGCTAAATCTGGAAGGGAATGACAAGCCCCGCTGCTTGAAGTACTCATCAAGCCCTTAATCAGAATTCAGCTTTCTTTCCTTTCTTGGTGTGTTTTGGATTTCATTCTGCTCACTCTGTAGTCTGAGGCTGGCCTCATCCTCCAAACTATTGGGATCCTAGGTGTGAGCCTCTACACCCAGCTTGAACTTCTTCTTGAGAGGGTTTCTTGTTGCTGTAGAGGATTTATCCTGGAGTTCCTATTAGCAATCTAATTCATGCCAGAAGCATAAACTCCCTGGATTGATGCCATTGCTATGTAAAAATGACAAGGTTTCGTTTCAGAGTATTGCAAATTTTGTAAAGTGAAGGGAGGTGAGGTGAGCCAATGGTTTCGTTACTTGGCCACGTAAGCCTGAAGACCTGAGTTCAGTCCCCAGATCAATGTGAAACAGCCAGATGCAGTAGACCACATCTGTAATCCTGGAACTGGGGAGGAGGAGACGAGGCTCCCTGGGGCTTAGCTCGCTGGCTAAGCAACCTAGCCAAACTGGAGAGCTCTGGGTTCAGTGAGAGTCTTTGTCTTTTTTTTCTTTTTTTTTTATAAAGTGAGTAACTATCTGGTAAAGACTTTGCTTGCTTGCTTAAGTCCCATCTGTGGATACTCGAGGCTCATTCATGTGCTGGTGCTATTCTGTTTAGAATGTTCTTCTCTACTCCAGTGTCTTGATTTCATCTAGAAATTGCTTCTTATACAAGGGGAAATACATGAATCTAATATCTTCGGCTGCTACAAGCCCAGTTTTCCAGAACCATTTGTCAACTGGGCTATCTTTTCACTGTGTTTTGGCCTCCTTTGTTAATAATTGTAAAGGCATAGCTTTCCTGCTTTATTTTGGGGTCCTGTATTCTGTTCTGTTCTGTTACATTGATCTACCAGTCTGGTTTTTACACCAGTACCAGGCTGTCTTTATCACTACAGCTCTGTAGTACAATTTAAGGCTGAATATTGTGATAGCGCCATCTGTTTCCTTACTCCTTAGAAACATTGTGGCTATTTGTGGTCTTTGGTAGTTTGATAAGAATTCTAGTTCTCTGAGATACAACATCAGAATTTTGACAGGTATTACAATATGTCTGTTATATTTAGAAAAGGGGCTATATTAGTTTGGGGATTGGTGTGATAAAATATCATGACCAAGGCAACTTAATGAAGAAAGGATTTATTTTGGCTGACAGTCCCAGAAGGATAAGAGTCCATCATGGTGGGGATGCACGGCAGCAAGCAGTAGGCATAGTGACAGAAGGAGAAAGCCTGAAGCTCTTATCTTCAGCCTCAAACACAAAGCAGAGAGAGAGAACTGGACATGGGGTGAGGCTATAAAATCCCAAAGCCCTCCTCAGTAACATACTTCCTCCAGCAAGTCTCTGCCACTTAGACTTTCCTACCAGCTGTGGACCAAGCATTCAAACGGTTGAGCCTATGGAGAACACTCCTATTCAAAGGATTATAGGATCTGGATATATAAAGAAATGCAAAAATGAAATACCAAGAAAAAATTGCCAGTCAGCAGGTAAGCTGATGAACTGAATGGCCAGTTTCGCAAAAAGAAATCTGAATGGCCATCAACTGTCTTTAAACATGTTTATCGTCCCTAGTCATCATAAAAATGCAAATTGAAACTATTTTGAAATACCATCTCACATCATCAGAATGATTATCATCAAAATATTTGACAAGAAATAATAGAGACGAGGAAAAAGAGGAACCTTTATTCACTGCTGATAAGAATAAAAATTAATATAGCCACTTTGGAAATCAGTGTAGAGGTTCTTCAAAAAATTACATAAAGAACTGTCATATGACCCGGCTGTTTCACTCCTGAGCTTCTAAACAAAGGACAATATGTGCACCCCCATGGTTATTCACTAAAGCAAAGAAACAGGACGAGTTTAGTTGTCAATCAACAGATGATGGATTATGAAAATATTGTACATATGTAAAATAGAATAGTGTTTAGCTTCAAAAGACACGTAAGTCGCAAAATTTTCAGGAAAATGGATAGACTTAGATGCATACCATTTAAGCAAATTCAATCAAATTCATAAAGGAAAATAAAAGTGAATGTTCTTTCTCATGTTCAAATTCTAGACTCTAATGAATACATGCATATATGTAAACAAATGCACATATAGTATGATACAACATTTAGAAAAGATAAAAGGAAGGAGTAAGAAAGCAAAAAGGATGAAATGTGTGCTAATGAACTTACACCTACAGTATACTTCTCTCAAGGTCTAACACGTTTTCAAGGCAGAAATAGCTCCTTACGTGGTCAGTGTTCACATGTAATTCTACAAGAGGCTTACAAAAAAATCCAAATTTGGGATAATGTTTTTTTTATGTTTGAATATTTCTATAGGCTGTAATTTATGTAATTACTATTAAACTTTGTTAATTTTTAAATAAGATTTTTAGCTATTCGTATAATAGAGTTTGATGATGATAGTTAAAGGTATATTTTAAATAATTACAATTTTGAAGTTTCTGAGAGTTCTTTGGAATATTGACTTATTCCCGAGTCGCATGGAGTGACATGCCAGGAATCTCAAAACATGGAGAAATTTGCTTTCTCCACTGTGTGTTATGATTCTAAAATGCATCATTTTTACTGAATAAACACTAAAATGTTTTAACTACTGTAAAATTCTCAATCTCTCATGTTATTCACATTTTTAGTATAGTTGACTTTATTTTAAAAAGAAAAGGTTAATATGCTATTAAAGATATAATGTGAAGAACAGTTGGAGAATACCCACAACCTTGATGTCTGGTTTCCACACCCCCATGTACACACCACACATGATCATATAGACAGACAAAAAGTAGAAAACTTGAAGAAAAAATTCTTTAGCAACATTTATTGGAGCTCATTACTTGAATCATACTTTTCCACCCGTGCAATATGTTTGCCTCAAGTCGCTAAGGAACTGAAAAATTATACATGATAGAGAAATTACACAAATGACTTCACTATTTCTCCATGGAGTGTATTCTAATTGCAACAATTTTAAAGTAATTTAAAGCAATGATTGTTTTAAAGCAAAGTTTTATGCTGTTGATTACTCTTTCCTTACAACTCTCTCCAGGTTTATCTTGTCCCACTTTTCACGTATCACCCCTTGTTTTATCCGGGTTTCTGTGATGATTTCTTTTTCTTTTGTTCTCTACTTCTTATTTTATTTTTTATTACCTCATAAATAGCAAAACTCTACATTCAATCCATTGCTTCTCTTGGGCTTTATAGCTTTTAAAACTCTTATCTGCTCGTGCTCTCTCTCCTTCTGCTCCTGATTTGGACCATGAGATTTCTGTCCAGTGCTCCAATGTGGGTCTCTGTCTCCTTTCATCGCCTGATGAAGGTTAATATTCAGGAGAATGCCTATAAGTTTTTCTTTGGGTTCTCCTTCTTATTTAGCTTCTCTAGGATCACTAATTATAGGCTCAATGTCCTTTATTTATGGCTAGAAACCAAATATGAGTGAGTACAACCCATGCTCCTCTTTTTGGGTCTGGTTTACCTCATTCAGGATAGTGTTTTCTATTTCCATCCATTTGCATGCAAAATTCAAGACAGCACAAGCAAGGAACTCAGGACTGAGAGGGGTGCACCCACACACTGAGACAATGGGGATGTTCTATCGGGAACTCACCAAGGCCAGCTGGCCTGGGTCTGAAAAAGCCTGGGATAAAACCGGACTCGCTGAACATAGCAGACAATGAGGACTACTGAGAACTCAAGAACAATGGCAATGGGTTTTTGATCCTACTGCATATACTGGCTTTGTGGGAGCCTAGGCAGTTTGGATGCTCACCTTACTAGACCTGGATGGAGGTGGGTGGTCCTTGGACTTCCCACAGGGCAGGGAACCCTGATTGCTCTTTGGGCTGACGAGGGAGGGGGACTTGATTGGGGGAGGGGGAGGGAAATGGGAGGCGGTGGCGGGAAAGAGACAGAAATCTTTAATAAATAAATAAATTAAAAAAAATAAAAAAAAGAAAGAAACAAAACTCTTATCTACTGGACTAATGAGGTGGCTCAGCAGTTAAGAGAGCAGTGCATTGCTCTTGCTGAGGTGGTTGCCAGAAGCCACGGTGTGGAGGGTTAGGCTCACAGCTAGGTGGAAATCCAGCTTCATGGGTTCCACTTCTAGAGAACCAGACTCTAAAGTCTTCTTTTGGCTTCCACATGCACTACACTCACATATACAAACTCACACATAAACATAACCATATAATTAAAAAATAATAAAATAAACTTATCTGCTCACATAGCCTCTGATTTCATTTGAACACAATATTTAAGTCAAAGTTTGCTGGATGGGGTTTTGTTGTTGTTTGTTTTGTTTGTTTGTTTTTACATTGGTTATATTTCTTTTTTAAATTTATTTTTTTATTTTTCCATTCAAAACTTTACACTTCCTCCCCTCCTCCCAATTCCCTCCCACACCCTCACTCACTCTTCCCTCCCCCTCCCTGCTTGAGAGAGGGCAAAGAATCCTGCCCTGTGGGAAGTGCAATGCCCCCCTCTACATCCAGGCCTAGGAAGCTGTGCATCCATATAAACCAGGGTCCCAAAAAGCTAGAACATTCCCTAAAAACAAGTCCCAGTGCCTTTATCAATGGCTTCTCAGTCAGCCCCCATTGTCAGCCACAATCAGAGAGTCCGGTTTGATCATATGCTCGTTCAGTTCCGGTCCAGCTGGATTTGGTGATCTCCCATTAGAATAGGCACATTGCTTCAGTTGGTGGACCAATCCCTCTCAGTCCTGAATTCCGTGATCATCTTCTCCCTCCTTCTTCTCTTCAACTGGACCTTGGGAGCTCATTCCTTGGTCTTATGAGGGTCTCTGTCTCTATCTCCAACCATCGCTGGACAAAGATTTTATGGTGATATTCGAGATAATCATCAGTGTGATAGTGGGGCAAAGACAGTCCAGGCACTCTCTCCTCTGCTGCCCAAGGACCTAGCTAGGGATATCGCCATGGGCACATGGGATCCCCTCTAGAGCCAAGTCTCTTGCCAAGCCTAAAATGGCTCCCTTAATGTAGCTATCTTCTTCCCTACTCCTATATCTGCCTTTCCTCCATCTCCACATTCCCACTACCCCAAGCTCTCCCCAGTCTTTCCCTTCTCCCTTCCCTCTCCCCCCTCTCACCTTCCTCCAACCTTCCCTCAAACCTCTACCCCCGCCCCCATGCTCCCAACTTTTGCCCGGTGATCTTGTTTTTTTCCAATTTCCAGGAGTATCTATATATGTTTTTCTTTGGGTTCACCTTGTTATTTGGCTTTTCTAGGCTTCTGAACTATAGGCTTAATGTCTTTGGTTTATGGCTAGAGTCCACTAATAAGTGAGTACATACCATATTTATCTTTTTGGGTCTGGGTTATCTCACTCAGGATAATGTTTTCTATTTCAAAATTCAAGATGTCATTGCTTTTTATCGCTGAGTAGTACTCTAATGCGTATATATTCCACACTTTCTTTATCCATTCTTCCATTGAGGGGCATCTAGGTTGTTTCCAGGTTCTGGCTATTACAAATAATGCTGCTATGAACATAGTTGAACAAATGCTTTTGTAGTATGATTGGGCATCTCTTAGGTATATTCCCAAGAGTGTTATTGCTGGGTCCAGGGGTAGGTTGATCCCGAATTTCCTGAGAAACAGAGACACAGATTTCCAAAGTGGTTGCACAAGTTTGCATTCCCACCAGCAATGGATGAGTGTTCCCCTTACTCCACATCCTTTCCAGCATAGGCTATCATTGGTGTTTTTGATTTTAGCCATTCTGACAGGTATAAGATGGTATCTCAAAGTTGTTTTGATTTGCATTTCCCTGATTGCTAAGGACGTTGAACTTGACCTTAAGTGTCTTTTGGCCATTTGAACTTCTTCTGTTGAGAATCTCTGTTCAGTTCAGCACCCCATTTTTTAATTGGGATAATTAGCATTTTAAAGACTAGTGTTTTGAGTTCTTTATATATTTTGTAGATCAGACCTTTGTCTGATATGAGGTTGGTGGGGATCTTCTCCCATTCAGTAGGGTACCTTTTTGTCTTAATGACAGTGTCCTTTGCTATACAGAAGCTTCTCAGTTTCAGGAGGTCCCATTTATTCAATGCTGTTCTTATTGTCTGTGCTACTAGGGTTATATGTAGGAAGTGGTCTCCTGTGCCCATGTGTTGCAGTCTACTTTCCAATTCTCTTCTGTCAGGTTCAGTGTGGTCGGATTTATATTGAGGTCTTTAAACCATTTGGACTTGAGTTTTGTGCATGGTGATAGATATGGATCTATTTTCATTCTTCTTCAGGTTGATATCCAGTTACGCCAGCACCATTTGTTTAAGATGCTTTCTTTCTTCCATTGTGTATTTTTAGCTCCTTTGTTGAAAATCATGTGTTCATAGGTTTGTGGGTTAATATCCGAGTCTTCTATTCAATTCCATTGGTCGATGTCTCTGTTTTTATGCCAATACCAAACTGTTTTCATTACTGTAGCTCTGCAATAGAGTTTGAAGTCAAGGATGGTAATGCCTCCAGAAGTTCCTTCATTGTTTTGGCTATCCTGGGTTTTTTGTTTTTCCATATAAAATTGATTTTTGTTCTCTCAAGGTCTGTGAAGATTTTACTGAAATTTTGATGGGGATTGTGTTGAATTTATAGATTGTCTTTGGTAGAATTGCCATTTTTACTATGTTGATCCTAAGGATGGGGTTTTTTATTGATAGGTTTTGCTGCTCTGTTATGATTTGGGGTTTCTAGGTTTTGTTTGTTTCTTTTGTTTGGGTTTGTGATATGGTTTCACAGTAGCTTGAAACTCACGATGTGACACTATGTTTAGGTTGACCTCAAACTCTTGATCTTATCTCTTTACCAAGAGATGGAATTACTTTATGGCTGTACCACCAAAGTTAAAGTAAACATAGTCAAATAACCTTTGTAGGCACATCTGGAAATGGACACACTTCTCCTTTATTTCTTCACCACCTTCCCAGATCCCGCAAGTATCTATCTCTTCTATCCCTACCAACAAACCCCTCATTTCTTTGGATTACAGTGTTTAGATGGATGGATACTGCCTACTTCTCCAATCTGAAGGCATGGGGACTTGGCATTATTCCATCCTCTCGGTCAGTATGTTCTCATTATAGCAGTATGTATGTATGTCCTTACAGTCTTCCCTATTTTCCTACATCTTCATTCCAGTCAGAAGGACGACAAGCTCCTTTCTGGTTTCTCTCAAACTCAGACATCACTCAGTGTTCACAGAAACTAGGTTCTGTAGATCTGAATTATCAGCTCTTATTTAAAGCCTTTTATATGTGATGTGACTTCTTTTGGATTAATGAAGCTTGGGGAATAGAGCAATGGTTCAGAGCTTAAGAGGACTGGCTGCTATTCCTGAGAACATGGTTCAGACTCCACTACTCACATGGCAGGTCACAGCCATCTGTAACTCCAGTCTCAGAGAGGTCCAACACCACCCTCTTCTGGCCTCTGAGGAAACTGCACACACATGGTGCACAGACATAGATGTAGGCAAAACACTTATGCACAGAAAATAGTAAAGTAATAACTTTAAAGGATTAATGAGACTTTGAATGACTATTCATAACATCTAAATTATAGAGACCATATTAGGATGAAATAGAAATACAATAACAAGTGTATCTTTTGTACAAAGAGTATATAAGCATTTGGGAATAAAAATTTAAAGAGAGAAAGCGACTGGAAACCAAGGTTACATTGACTGAGTTCAGGTTTAAGCTCTGCCATTTGCTTTTTCCTGGGAAAGACATCAACATTCTTTTAGCTCTGATTTAGCTTTGATGACAATATTAGTACCTCACTCAAAGGGGCATTTTGATACCTAAATAAAAATTGCATAAGAATTGCCATCCAAACTAGAAACAGTCATACTGAGTGAGGTAATCCATGTCTAGAAAGACAAAACAACATGTTCTCTTCTATTGGAGCCTGTTAGCTCCAAATCACGAGATGTGAGTACATACCTTAGAGTAACTGCAGAAACCAAGAAAATCAAAAGAGGTCATTGTCACAGTGTCGGGATGTAGAGGTAATAGGAAGAGTGGGATACACTGATCTGTTCTTGAAAATTGGGAAAACACGAGATGAACTAGGGATGAAGTGGGCAATAAACACACAGGAGGAAAGAAGGTAAAACAACAGCAAAGATGTTTGAAAAACTCATGAAAATCATAATATTAACTATCTAAAATTAAATTTAATACATATAACTCTCTACATCAGTATACACACTTAGTTTAAATGAAACTTTCCCATCTGGTCTAATAGAGTTCCCTGAAAAAGCTAAAAGCCATCTAACAAAACCTGGAAAACCAGGCATGAGTTACCAGGGTTGTCAAAGAGACTTCCAGGACATTTCAAGTCATTGTTGTTGTCCTTTGTTGTTCCCCAGATGTGAAAGGTATATGCTGGCTGAAGACATGCACTTCTGAGACAGGACACAGAGGTTCCTGACTGAAACTGACCTGAATGTGTCCTTGCTGAAGACTAGCTTTCATGGTACTTTGTAAGGAGAGAAGCAACCAACAGTTCTACTTAGGTATGACACCTATGAACCACAACAATGATGACCATGGCTCAGTAACCCTAAGGGTACAGTACTGGCATATATACCTTGATGGTAACCAACTGATCTCTAATTAGACTTAATACCAACAAGAGGGAAATTATGCCTGGTACTGGAAACCAAGGCAATTATTCAGGGCTAAGGAAAGTATGGATCTTAGAGGAGAACACACATTGATGCTTTACTAAATCAACATAATCCTCAACTGCATACTCACAGGGAAGTGTAGTCCTCACACATCATAAAGGAAGCTCTTTGCAACTGACAGAGGCCATTAGAGAAAACCATAACCTGTAGTAATATGAGCAGCAGGGCTGCGTCCCCAGCACCCCGGCCGCCCGCACGGCTAGCTTTACCCGAAATAACAACACACAAATTGTATTCATTTAAACACTGCTTGGCCCATTTCTATCCAGCCTTTTCTAGGCTAATTCTCACATATTAATTTAGCCCATTTCTAATCATCTGTGTGTAGCACCCCTAGGTGCGCTTACCGGGAAGATTCTAGCCTATGTCCATCCTGAGTCGGAGCTTCATCTTGTGTGTCTGCCCCTGAGAGGAGAGCTGTCGAGTCTGAGCTCACTTCCTCTTCCTCCCAGCATTCTGTTCTGTTTACTCCTCCCACCTATGTTTTAACCTATGAGGGCCAGCCAAGCAGTTTCTTTATTGCTTAACCAATGTAATCAACAGATTGATATATAACACTCCCACATCAATAACCAACCAAAATGCAGAGGATTGGTAGTACAGTCCTAAGGGATACATCTGAAGAACAACTCTTGAACCTCAAGCTCGGGGAACATTGCAGAGGAGGGGGTAAAAAGATTGTAGAAGTCAGAGGATCAGGGAATTTGCTTTGAAATTGTGTCTCCTTGTAATGTCAAAACCTACACCTATAAAGTCTCACCAACATGACTGTATATGCATGAAGTGAACATGGATAACAATAATAGATATGCTTAATGGGTGGAATCTGGGGTTGGGGAAGCCCATAAATCTTTGACTGTACACACACACACACACACAAAAAAATACTAAACATCTGAGGAGTGCCAAGAGCAGGAGAAATAGTTTTCCCTGGGATAAAGCACACCAATTAGTTATCCAATGCCAAGTAGTTATCCCTGAAAACATCCATACAAGTAACATTATGTAGACTATGCAGGTTGTATTTATGTATTTAGGAATATGAATATATATGTAGCAAGTAATGTAAAAGGAGGCCATGAATTTGAAAGAGTGCAGGTAATGTTATGTGGGAGGGTCTAGAGGGAAGAAAGGAAAAGAGATGTAGTTAAATTACAAGTACAATAACTAAATAGTTTAAAATTCACAGTCTAATAACTTATACGTGATATATTGCCATTCATCATATCTACCATTAAGTATGAGCAAAAGCCATTATACTTGAAAGCTAAAATATCAATAAAAACTTGGAATAGCAAGTTAAGGAAGCAAAACAAATGCTATGAAGAAATATAATGAATTTATCAAAGAAGAGAATGGGCATACTAACAACTATTCTTAAAGAAGCCTGACGTATCTGGAATGAAAAAAAAAATGTGGACTGCTAATGCTAACCCAGAACTCTTGGGCCATACACAAAACAGTTAATGCCAACCCAGACCTCTTGGGCCATACACAAAACATCTTCCTGGCTCTTGAAAAAGCTGCATAAAGCAAGAAAAGTGAGAAACTTCTGCAGATTTTGGTAGTCTTTAAATAAGCTCGAGCTGAGTCACACCCCTCTCTCACCCATTCTGAGTGTCTTCAAGGCTTGACAGCATTTCCAACCACTATTTCCTCTGATGGAAGTGTAGGGAAAAAAAAAACATGACTAAACCTTCCCACCAGACTCCCGAGGGTGTGGCTGGGCATGGAGCAAGAACTGCCGTCTATGTCTATTGAAAATGACAACACAAAAGAGGGATTTTAAGTTGTTTGGGGGATGCTGGAGGTCAGTTAGTTCAACATTTCATTCACCAAAGAGGAAACTCCAGTCCAGACACAGTTGGACAATCGCAGAGCTACTGAAAGGCAACGCCAGGCCCAGAGCCCAGAGCTGGGTCCCTTGTCCAAAACACTTTTCTTCTGCATCACAGCTGCTTCTCCACAGCCCTGAGGTCTTGCAGTTTCACTTATTCAAATGCAAATATTTTGTGTGCTTTATATTTCTTTACTGACTGGAGTTTGCTCTACAGAGTAAATGGGCATCCATCGGCCATGTCAAAATGATCAACCCGCTTTAAAACACTGTTTTTCTTTTGTTTCAATTTTTGATGTAGACCTTCCCTTTTACCCACCACACTTACTTTGCTTGCTCTAGGGGATGCTCCAAGTAGTAAGGATGAGGTCACTGAATTCAATCACCCAGAGGAAAGTCTTCCCTATTCCCATTCCCACCCCTACTTTGGGAAAAAGTCCAGCAAATCGGTTGCTATGAGACTTGTGCAGCTGGGCTCAGTGGGAGTCTGGGTGGTCTCACAAAAGCTTTTGAAGCTTTGAGAAAGCTAGGGAAGTTGTGTGTTTACCCATTATCACACCAATGAGAATAAACATGATTAACATGTATCTCCAAATATTCTATCATTTTGGAGAAGTAGGCACTGCTAAGTGAGCATGACACTGTAAGGTGAAATATAGATTCTGTGATTAGGACAAGATGAACTCAAGATATCAGCACACAAGAGTGGTATCTTAACCCTGTCTTCTACTGGTAGTGAGTATATCCTCAAGAGATGGTGTTACTTCGTAGCTGTAGAGGTAGAACCAGTACACCCGTACCTCCAAGAAGTTAAACCAGATCACTGACAGTCTTTCTTACTTGGGTTAGTACTTCTTCCAGTTTCTCTTCAAGTCAGTCAATTACAGAATTTTGCAAGCACAAAGTTTCTGTAAGCTACTGGCTGGGCTTTACTGTTGTCCTCCAGGGCCCTCCAGCTGATAGAAATTGCCACTGCCAATGTGACCAGCAATTGCTTGTCCCTATCCTTTTTTTTTTTGCTTGTTACTATTTTTAGTACTATTATACATTTTGCTTTTAGAAAAAAAATTTATATTTTATTTCTTTGGTTTTTTGTAAGTTCAAAGGTTTTGGAAATTGCAATAACACTTCAAAGAGTTCCCACCCTCTTCTTTCATCTTCCTCAAATGACATTGTTCTAAACAGCCAAAGTAAAATTATCAAAAATTATAATTGCAAGAACCTAAATTAGTAAAACACTGGGAATACCAAGAGCCATTGGTATGTCTCATTTAAACCTCCTTGTCCTGTTTTTGTTATTTTTCCCAGCTCAGGGTCTTAATCTTGAATTTCAGGTGACCTTTGGTTCTCATGTCTCCTCATTCTTCATGTTTGTATCTTTTAAACACACTTTGTCAGAGAATATATGATATCTATGTTTCTAAATGGTAGCCATTTAACTTCTGTCTAAGGTAGCATCCCCTACTTTTATTCACATATGACATGACTTTCCTTTTCTATTTACTGTGGGGGCCTACATAAGTGGATCTGCTCTACCTTGACTGAAGATCAAAGAGCTTAAGCCTACTCTTGCTCTTACAAAGTTATTGACAAGAAGTCTGGCTTAAGGAGTTGTTACGAACAAGATATCCTGACCTAGGGTATGATTACTTGGTTTTCTGGCTTTTAAGATAGCCAAAAGAGGTAGAGCTATCCACTCCATCTTGACTGAAGGTCAGATAATTTAAGCCTATTCCTGCTCCTTCAATAATAAGACAGGACTTTGACCCAGGGAGTGGCTGCCTATAGGATATTTGGTCTAAGGTGTTGTCACTGCATATACTGCTTAAAACATCAGAATGCTTGACTCAGGAAATGGTGGCTCAAGTATTGAAGCAAGTAACTGTTCTGTTTGTCCTTTGTGCTATGTTAAAGCAGTCTTTTGCCTTCTCGCCCCTTTTTTGGATTGGGGTATATAAGCATATGGAAAATAAATGCAAAGGAATTCAGTATTCACTGGGTTGCCTTCCCGGTACTATACTATGTCTCTGTATTTCTTTCGTATCTCTGTTGCTCTTGCCTAATATTTCTGTTCCACATGCCCCACCCTGGAACCTACAAACCCACCAAGGGTGGACTCTGACAAATTACTAAGTATCTTACAGGGAGGGAGATACATTCAGGTATCCTCCTTGTCTTCTTACATTTTCCTGCTGATTTTAGTGCCTGTAACTTTTGCAATAATTATATTGTGGTATCTGTCAACTGGCAGTTTTGTTTTTAATAGCCCGAAGGCTGGGTTTGAGAACACTGACGTCATCTCTTCTCAAACCACTATTATCCTTAGTCCTCTGATTTTAAAGGCCAACTACATCAACTTTTGCTTCCTGGCTGTCACTATGAAGACCAGCCAGGGGAAGAATAGCTTTCCTACGTGTGCACTATCTACATAGATTATCTGTTTTCTCTTCACTGCAGCCTGAATGCAGATTCAAACCATCATTTATAAAATAAATCTGAACTAGAGGTTCTAGACATGCTTTGTTTTTAGTTCAGTGGCCCATTTTCTGTCCTCTTTTGTTTGTTAGCTTGACATTTTCTTTGACTCTTAAATGGAGATCTTTAAGTCTCTTGATTCAGCGAGGTGATCCTAATATTTTCTTTCTCAATGAATTATAATAGTGTTGAATATTAAAGTATTTGTGAATTGTGTTGTTATGCTTAAAATGACTGTATGGGAATTTTATCATTAAAACTTTAGGTTTGCTTCTGAAAAGCACACGTGATTGACCATATGAGGGAATGATATAGAGCTTTAAAAAAAGGTCAGGCAATGTGGGATTTCCCCTCTGTATGCTGTGAATACCCTTGGTAAATAAAGAAACTGCTTTGAGCCTATAGCAGAGTAGGGCAAAACAAAGGTAGGCAGGAAACACTAAACTGAATGCTGGGAGGTAAAAGGCAGTGGAGTGAGGAGAAGCCATATAGCCCAGTCAGAGACAGATGCCTGATGGAACCTTGTTGGTAAGCCACAGCCATGTGGCAATACACAGATTAATAGAAATGGGTTAAATTAAAATGTAAAAGTTAGTCAATAAGAATCTAGAGCTAATGGGCCAAGCAATGATTTAACTAATAGAGTTTCTGTGTGGTTATTTCAGGTCTGAGCAGCTGTATGGCCAGGAAAGAAACAAACGGCCTCCTACAACAGTCAGGGGACTGGTTGATCTTCCAGAAAACCCAGTATTTCCAGGACCCACAATCATCCATACCAGGCCACAGTCACCTATAACTCCTGTTCTGGGGAGTCTGATGCCATCTTCTGGCCTCCCAAGGACACCATACATCGATG
>NW_004949107.1:2995859-3001523 GCF_000317375.1 Microtus ochrogaster
AAAAAAAAAAGAAAGGAGAGAAGGAAGAAGAAGAGAACCAGAAGAGGAAGAAGAAGAGGAATGAGGAGGAGAAGGAGGAGAAGGAGAAGGGGAGGAGGAATGAAATAGAAAAGGAGGAGGAGGCAGTTACAGGGAAAGAACATACGAGAAAGGACCAAGACTGACCGTGACACATGTCTTGGTCATGTTTTGTTAAACCATTGGAATAGTTTCAAGTAGTTGTGAAATAGCCTCTATTTTAAACACATCCCCTTCTCAATTACATTGTCACATATCACCCCCTTTCTGTTTCCCAGCGCTAATGCAATGTTAATTCATGTTTGACTACTTGGTCCTACCAAGGTGATCAAAATTTTAAATATTAATCATGGAGAAAGGTAATATTGAAACTCTGAGCATCTTTAAAAAAAAATACCTTTCATTTTTCTGTCCCACAAAGGACTTGGCATAAAGCACAGACTCTCTGTGGAATTATAGCCCTGTTGGCATCTTTTACCATGTGGCTCTAAAATTGAAGATGATAGTCCGTGTTCCATTCATGGCACTGACACCCTATAGAGAACTTCTAGGCTAAGGTGCCTTAACTATTCCACCTGGTTCTGCCGCTCTGGCGTTCCTCTTTCGGGGATAAGAGGTATGGAATGTTCCAAACACTGTCGAAACAAATCTTCTCTGGAATATACAGTAGTCACCTCTCTGAAGAGGAGGGGGTGAGACCTTCTTAGTTCTTGGCATGTGTGTCTTCTTTTATGTTAGTAATAGATGATAATTCAAAGAAACACTAGTTTGAAAAGCATTCTAGTCTCAGTACATGATGTGATTATTTGATATCCACTGTGTACTAATTACAACAATCAAATTAATTAGCATGTATATCTCTACCCGTAGCCATCATTTGTGTGTGTGTGTGTGTGTGTGTGTGTGTGTGTGTGTGTGCTGGGAACACTTAGCCTTTATCAGATTCAGCTTCAGAACAACTCTCCTCCGAGATCCTTTCCTACAGACCCCCATTCCCCAGTGCTCTAAATCTTGTTTGAAATCTTTGTAACTTCCCAAAGTGTCTCTCACCTTTGCATCCTTTTCTCTTCTTATACACATTCTGTATTGACAGACATCTTGCGTTTCTCTCTGGTCCTTCCTCTTACAGCTAGTTTTTTTCATTTGTACTGCTTCTGATGAGTCATTCATAGACTATCATGAAGAACAGGGAGAAAGACAAGCGAAGGGAAGTCTTGCTCAGCCTGGTGTCATAGAAGAAAACCCAGAGAGTTGGTTTTTGTGGGTGCTTCTCTATGATTCAAAATTCTGAGAAGATTCAAGGAGTCGAACAAACAGAAAAGAGCTTTGTGAATATTAAGAAAATGAGGGTGGACTGTCCTGAATTATGATTATATCCTGGAAAATGATGGTGGCACGTAGTTACTAGGGGGACGACACATAAGGGAGGAGACACATCTGTTGTAATTAAGTCAGTCATCTGAGAAAATCTTTCCCTGTGAGTAACACCAACTTACTTTAGTGCTAGCTGGGGAGTTAATGTGATAAGGAAATGATCTTTGGTCATCAGAACCAACCTAGAAAAGTGTCAGACTATGCCTTTAGCCCGGAAGCCTTAATATTCTTGTCCCAAAGAAACTGGGAAACCATGTCATGCTGCAATCCTCACCCGTCTTCTGCTTCATTTTCTCAAACTTGGACTATACAACCACACCTTAAACTCTTGCACAGAATTTTAGAAGAAAACACATTCCTAATTAACAAAGGGAATACTTGCCTTTTCAGTGTACCTGGATAACATTAACCTTATAATAACACATCAAAGACTGTATATTATTGATTAGTATTCTAAATAAGCAAGTTAGCAGCCATAAAGATGACACCAAGCTACTGTGCCCAGATTTCCTTAACCTTTGGTTTTTGACTTTATAATTATCATCTTAAAATTATTTCCACAGACCTAGTTCTTTACTTGTCCACTGTTTCCTAAGATAAATTTCTAGGAGTTGCAGTGTCAACCCCAATATGAATATGTTACATTTATTTTTTTCTCCAGGCCTGTTTTTAAAATCATATTTTCGTTTTACCCAATTTCCCATAGCAGTTTTATTGTAATTCTAGTTTTACTTAGATATTTTTTGTAACTGAAATTCTCATCTTTCTCTAATTTCTATTTTGCTAGAATTTATAATATTATATTACTTTAAGGTTTTAACAGCTTCTTACCATCACTGGTGCTTCAACTAAGAATTGTTGGATATACTTGAATATTTTTAAATAGTTGTAAATTTTTCCTACAACACTATGTAAGTTGATACTATGTAAGTAACCCAATAATCTTTCATTAGACTTTTGATGTTTTCCAAATATTTCATTAATCCCTCAAGTTAGGGCTCTTTATCCTGTTTCAATCATATATTATTTTAAAAATTTCATCTACATTTCTTTTCTTAAACATGGTGCTTTATAGTGTGCATTGATATCTGATAGAGAAACTGATCCTTTCTTATACTTCTAGTCAAAATATTCTTCAATCCTAACAAGCGTTTTTCCATGTTATTTAACTATTTCTTCTTTTGGTCTATCCCAAGATGAGCAATCCCACTGAAATAACAAACTCAAGTCCCACTAAGCTAACAAGCTTTCTCTTTGGCTTCTCCCTTCTTTTCGTCCACATAATGGTGGGTGTTGCAGTAGTTAGATTCATTTTTCTAGTTCCCGACTTTTCTTGACATGACCGTAATTGAGTAAAATGCTCTATTGTTGAAGGAAGACCCATCAGTATTCTGCCTTTGCCCTTTCTTGGCATCTGCCCAAACTGTGTTTCAATTCTCCAGCCTAAGAAAACCCAGTCTTGCTCATGTTCCCTGACTCGGCTGCCTACGACAGCAAAGTGAAAAAATGGAATGACTTCCAATTGACAGTATGCCAAGCTAGGCTGACTGTTCGCTCAGTAAATTAAAGGTAGTAGAAGACTGACATACACAGTTTAGATAGAGCCTTGAGCAATGAAAATGTGACGTGTTCTTCAATCTATTACTTTTCTATAGTCACTATTTAAAAAGTTCTAGAGCAGATAATAATGCAAAAATCAGCTAACAACATGGAAAGAAAATAGGTATGCTGGGAACATGCATATTGGAGAAAAATTCCTTCTTCTAAAAATATTACTAGAAAAAGGATTATAAAGTTACATGGAATAGTGAGGAACAAACAGGCCAAGGTAGAGACTTGAATATTCTTGCTTCAAAGATGCCAAGGTTTTATAGCAGTTAGACGTTCCTCTTTCTAATCTGATAAAATCCTCCATGGGTATCATGATCCTGACTTGCACAAGAGGGAGCTGGGACTGAACAAGCCTCAGGGAAACTGGTGGAAGCATCTCCAGTGGAGATGTTCATGATGCGGCTTTGTCCTCTTGCCATCCTCCACGCCTTCAGCTTCTGCTTGTAGACAACTGTAACATCAATAAAGCAGTCTTTGCAAGTGGAAGTGCATGCTTTGTTGAATGCACACACGCTGATGCTGTATACTGACACCTGATCTCTGGATACATAAGTCTACCTGATTATTGATGTCATAAAGGTAGCACAAGAAGACACAGACTCTTCTGTCTCCACCAGTTCACCTCATTGCTGAAGTCAGACATCAGTTATCTTCCTGACATAAGGTCTTCAGAACACTACATTTCCATCCCCGCTCTCTGTCTGTCATTATCTTCCAAGATCAGGATCCTGTGCACTATTAGATCTTGTCTTGCCTTCCTCCTGATCATTGTCTTTGCAAAAGGCCAATAGAATCTCCACTGCTTATTGTAGGGATGAAAGACACAGAGTTCCCACTTTTACCCTCAGCTCCTTCTGCTTTTACCCCTCCTTCTGCAACCTCACTTCTCACAGCTCTTCTTTGGCTTTCCAAGTATCTATTGCAGACTACTTCTTGTACAGAACTCACTGTTATTCTTTCGGTCCCTGCCCTAGCCACGCCCACTCCTTTTTTACCTCTGACCTCCGCCTGCCATCTCTCTCTCTCTTTTGTTCTCTCCCGGGGTACACAGGGCTTTGCCTCCTCTCTCCTCCTCCTTGTCCTCGTCCTCGTCCTCGTCCTCCTCCTCCTCCTCCTCCTCCTCCTCCTCTCTCTCTCTTTTTTTCTTCCCTTTTTCTGTAATAAATATTTTACCTTTATGCCTATCTTTTGTGCTTATCTGTCTGTTACCCGCCGCCACTGCCTGCGCGGGCCGTGCCCTCCTGCTGGTGGGAAACTGTAGCAGCTTGTCTCATGGCTGCTCCGCCAGCCCACCCCGGGGACCGGCAACCATCTCTTCCGGGCTAGCTGCTGCTTTTTTTTTATTTTATTTATTTATTTTATTTTATTTTATTTTATTTTTTTTTTTTTTTTTGGTTTTTCGAGACAGGGTTTCTCTGTGGTTTTGGAGCCTGTCCTGGAACTAGCTCTTGTAGACCAGGCTGGTCTCGAACTCACAGAGATCCGCCTGCCTCTGCCTCCTGAGTGCTGGGATTAAAGGCGTGCGCCACCACCGCCCGGCTTTTTATTTTAAAACTTTATTTCTGCAAAGCCAATCAAGAAGTGTTGAAAGGAAAAAGTGTAAAAGGTATCTTGCATATTTGGAAACTTCAGCAAGCACTTAAAAGTTTGCAAAAATGAGGTACTTTCTGTGTCCATGGGTCTGCTCACAACCGCCGCGCATTGGGAATTCTGCCGCGTGGCTTCCTGCTGATGAGAACTTTGCCACCGCTCGGGTGCCGGACTCTGGAGCCAGCGTCTGGCACCGCTGGGGACCCGCCAGAGCTTGCTGCTGCTCCGTGAGCCCGCCAGGCGGGGGGAACCCCCATATTTTTAGGAATAAGACTCACCATCTGCCATGTTCTTTCTAATCTAGTACTTGGAGAACTTGCATAATAGTGATCTCTCAATCTTATTTTTCCTGCTATGTTTATGCTTCCCTAACATTTTATAACTTCACTTAAAATGTTTTTATTGCCTATCTCCCTTAATAGAACATAAGTTGCACAAAGACAGAGCCTGCTGCCCATTTCTTTTGTTAATGATCAGTAAAACAATCAACTTTCAGAAGCTCTATAATCAGTACTTATGGAATATATTGTTTCACACTTTGCTAATTTATGGTATACCAATTAATAAAGAACATGCTCACCAAATTTTCCATATTTTGCACTTATGTACTTACAGAAGAGCAGAGCATACACTTTTCCAGAATACTGTAGAGTTAGGAGTCATATACAGTTCTTTAAAACTTGCTTTTTCACTTAACAATGTACCTTTAGGTTTCATATATATATGTATATATATACATATATATGTCTTTTTATTTATGAATATTTTATTACCTGAATATAATGCACTTAGCTATACTCCCACAAATTGATAGAGTTTTTTGTTGCTGCCAATTTTTAACATTTGTGAAATAAGCTTTTATTTAGTTCTTGGAAACCATAGGGACATAATTCTCTATTAATCTTACCTTGATCTAGACTACAAATGCTATCCTATCAGACACTATAATAGCAAACACTTCTTTACATGGCTGTACTGTTCTTCATTAAAGGCCACAGCCCAACTCTGATGTTTTTCATGATTATTTGTCTAGGAATGTTATGTTAAATTCAGAACTGGTGTTTTCTTATG
>NW_004949107.1:3001623-3014067 GCF_000317375.1 Microtus ochrogaster
CTCCTCCTCCTCCTCCTCCTCCTCCTCCTCCTTCCTCTTCTTTTCAGACTAACAAACTGAAGCGAATAAGTCATTGTAGAATATTCAACCAGAAGTAATATTTACATCACCATACTTACAAGCTTTAAGGAGGATTCCAGAAGAGAAGGATAAAGATTGTAAGAGCCAGAGGGTATGGAGGACTGTTGCAAAACCTTGTCTTCTACAGAACCATTATACCCATGACCTCACAGCAGCTGTGGTTACCTGTACAAGACCTATTCGGGGTCAAGCCTGTCAACATTCTAACATGTATTGGGAATGGCTCACAAGGCCCTATCCCTAGCTGAGGAGCTTTTGGCAGTTGATGGGTGATGGGAGGAGTCTCAGAAAGGCTGCATATGTTCCAGTGGAAAGCCTTATTTCTCTGAGCATATGGACAGTACTAACTTCATTCAGTGTGTTTTCAAGATAAAAGAGAGGTACATGGGGAGAACTGGGAGAAGTGAGAGGAGGTGCGAAGGAAAGGGGGGAGGATTCAAAAAGCATTGTTTCCATGTGGGAAACAGACAAGATCTCCTAAAATTCTCAAAGAATGAATAAACAAAAAATAGATAAAAGTATCAGCTTTTGGAAAGGTTAGCACTTTGCATAATATCCTGAAAAATGACAGAGTTTGTAAATGCAGACAGAAATGTTCAATCGTGCCGAAAAAAATAGGCAATGGTGGTTCTCGGCACCATGAGGTATAAATGATGAAACAGTTGGTTAAAAGTAGCACAGAAACAGGTCCCAGGCTTTCAGGCAGTGCTGAAATGTCTCATCATTTCCCCATTCAAGAATCAGTGAAGAGTTGCTGTACAACAATATTTAAATTTTTCAACCCTAATAAACCTATACATGTACTTCATAAGAAGTCAATTAAAAATGTGTCAATCAAGAAGTTTTGTGTGGAAGCTTTCTAGCATAACCTTGAGGATCCAATCAATTCTGGATCTCTGAAGCCAAATGTCACATTCAACGTGTGTGTCACACACTTCTGCTGAAAAGAATGTTTCAAAATTCATTTTCCATATTTGTACGTGGAGAAAAAGTCAACTATAACACTACCAACTCTCTCTCCAGGGGAAGACAGGTATTGACTTCCTGTGATGCTCATGAGGATTGAAGTTCTGCACACTGTCTTTGTCTTCTTAGGCTGAGATCAGAATTCGGGGTAAAGTTTCCCTAAGGCAGAACTTGTGGTGACCTGAACAGTCTCTTTTTGCTAAGTGGGCTGAAGACTGGTGCATTTTTCCCTTTGGGAGATCAAAGGTGCCCATAGCTCACATGTTACCACACACAGCAGTTCTCTCTCAACTAAGAGAATCCCTCCTGCAGTTGACTGTTAGTGCCAAGTTGACTCCCAGCCAGGGCACAGTGGTTACAACTCCCAAAAAAACATTCCTGGATTTTTCCTGAAACTTTCTTAGGGCCTTTATTTATCTTGAGTCTCCCTTCATTTTCTGGGATTTATGTTATTTGATGCTTTTCCTAACATCGCAACATCATCTTAGTTCATCACTACTTTGCTCTTATTTCTCAGTTGTCTCTGTGCAAACAGACATGAGGTCTTAAAAACTGTAGAGCTAAGGATAGCTATTTCCACCTGAAGATGTTTGAACCTTATTCTTCTCTTTGTGATGCCCAGTGTAATCTTATTGTTGTCAAAGCCTGGCTCTGGATAAGGAAATAGTTTTCCATATTTAACAGCAGTGCCCCTGGGATCCGCCTCGCCTTTATGAACTCAGCCTGCACTCCTCATGTGGGAGTCATAAAAGCCAATTTGACTCAAGCCTATATTTCTTTTGGCTTTAATAAAGAACTATATAAACCTTAACTTGGCTATGCAGATGAGAAAAGTAAATGTCACTGGAGGCCTTCATTTGGGACCAAACTTTGTATTTGACACTTTTGCTGTTAGAGACAAGTACATAGACGCAAATAGACATGTTTATAATGAAATCAGTTTAATTAGCTTCTACATACGAATAAAATGTCAAACTTTGGCAGTCACCATCCTACAGCCATGTCCTGTTTGCATGAATGTGGCACAGTGTTGTGCTCTAGATTCTTGTTAAATATTATCTAATCATTCCCCAGTCCCAAATCTTTTATTTATTCTGTTAGTTGTGCCAAAATAATTGAAAAAGTAAAAATATGATGCAAATGCATATCTGGCCATTTTGTAAATACAAGGTTAATAACCATCTGTTCCAGCATTGCTGCTGTATTTCTTGAATTTTTCCTAAGTAGATGATTAAAGGGTCCAAGGAAAAGTCATTTTGTAAAGAGCTTCAAGAGACAAGGGATTCTAGAAATTGCGTTGATTGTACTATATCAATCAAAATTAGGGTTTGGTATGTTTGGAAAGAATGGGGAAAGAAGGGAGGGACTGGGTTAGCTGGATTGTCAGATGACTGTCATCTGACAATCATTCCAGAAACTGTGTTCAGTGTTTTAGGTACAGATGAGTAAGAGTCTTGGCCACTTACTAGTCCAGGAACACAACACACACGAACCTCCCCATCTCTCTCCCCTCCCCCAAACAATATGGCTAGATGTCAAGATAGCTGATTTAAAAACCACTGTGTAGTGTGAACAAAGAAGAGAAAGACGTTCACCTCTCTGTGGAACAGGGATAGATTTCTCAGATAGAAGGATTCTGATCGGATGAATAAGAGGTATGGGAAGATGAGGTTCTCAACATGAGCAAAGATTTAGGTTTAAGAGGTAATGAGTTTTGAGAACCATCTTGTGACTAAATTCACTAAAACAGTAGCTTGAAATCAAGAAAATGCTTGAAGAGCTGGAGATGGAACTCAGTGATAGAGAGCTTGCCTGGCCAGCACAAGGCCCTGGGTTTGATCCCCAGCCTTGAAATTGGAAAGTGTTTGAGTCCCGTCTACTTACTTAAAAAAATATATGCACACAAAGACTAAGTAGTAGTTGAGAAATGGTTAATATGGGGAGGCAACAGCCATAATTTTAATACAGTTAAATATTCCTTTTCTTGTTGCTAGATACATACAAGTCTACGGAAGGTCTTCTTAAGCAGCATTCAAAATTTTTGTCTGTTACCCCCCCAAAACCCATCATTATTTTATGTTCCACATGTAGACCTAGGAATTATATTTCTATGATACTGAGTAATGACTTTCATGGTTGTTTTTCTGTATAGCTATCCAGTTAGGTCACCACTAACTACTTAAAAGACTAATTTCCTTTGTAACTTTCTTCTTATTTATTCATTGTGGCTTTCACATCATGCATCTAAATATCATTCCTTTTCCCATCCCTTCATATCTACCCTCTGCCCTTGCTGTGCCCCCCCCCAAATAAAATAAAATTTAAGAAAAAAGAAAAGTTCCATCATGGGAGCTGTAGTGTGACACAGTGAGTCACACTGTAAACATTTTGTCCATATCTTTACTTGCAAGTGTTCACTGAAGAGTGTCATTAGTCTGGCTCAAGACATCTAGTTTCTGCTACACTATTGATGCTGGGCCCTCATCGGGACTCCTCTTGGCTATTCTGTTGCTGCCCTGTGCCATGGAGATCTTTTAGCTTTAGATCTGCAGGACCTGCCCCTTCATTGCTCAAGAAAATCACAGCCGGGATGGCTGTTGGGGTGGGCCAATTCATAACCCTGGTTCTGGGCCTGGGTAGTCAGCCTGCCAGCTCTCTTCTGTATCTACCACCAGGATGAGCTCTCCAGTGTTGCCCCGGCTACTTCACCCTTCACAGCAATGAGCAAGTGGAGGAGGTAGTTCTGGTTTCATGCCCTCAGGACTGGTTCTCCCATGCCTACACCATCATGGTCAGCTCTAATATGTTGCCCAGGAGAGGTGAAGGGACCACTATCTCAAGTGCTGCAGATGATGAGATGCAGCATGGACAGCTCTCCTGCTCATAAGACCTCAGAGTCAGTTCTCCCATTGGCCACAGGGCGGCGTGAGAGGCATCTCTCCCTTATCCCGGTTACCATAAGACAGATGAGTGGCAGGGCCAAATCTCCTACACTCATAAGGGCGGGTTCACCCTTATTCTGGTCAATAGAAGGTGCAGAGCCCACTTTCCCGAGTGTTATAGCTGGTAAGGGGGAGAGTCAGCTCCCTTGTCCACGAAAGGCGGCAGGGACAAGAGGGGAAGACATCTTTCTCTCATCCTCTCCACCACAAGGCAGACTAGGCGCCTGTGGCCAGAGATCCCACTCTCCCCCTCTCCCCCGCACCTCTGCCAACAAGGTCAGTTCTACTGTGCTGCCCAGGCAAGGGTCAGGTCCATAAAAGACTACTTTCTATACTGTTGTTTAAGTCTACTTTATCATCAATCACCACATAGAAAGCGAGAAGAGAGAAAGTGACTGAGCAGGGAAGACATATACATACATGCGTGTGTGTATTTCTGGGTTCTCTATTATGTCTTATTTCCTAATTGTCATTCCTTGTATTATCCTAAACCAAATAAACAAAATACTCTCTTAAAAATGTGTATGCAAGAAAAGACAATAGGCTTTATAAACAAACTTTCATGGTATTACAGAGATGTCTCTAGAAGTCTCTAAGTTTATATTTGAGGACCACCCCATCAAAGAACCAACATTCATGCTCTGCACATTAAGATGTTTATCATGTGAGTGCTTATTTGTGTCTTCGAAGGTGTCTGTTACCATACAAAGCTATATTAATAATTAATATAAGAAGTTAGAATAATTGAAATGTTAGAGGAACTTGGAGAAATAAATTATCTTGGCCTCTCTTCTTCCTTGGGTATGCTTTTTTCCTCCTCCAAACCATGGCAAGCTGGATATACATTTTCTTCCAAAGCATACTCTCTGCCTGGAAGATCATTCTCCAGTTATTTTCCTCAAGGTGCTTTCAATGGATATTATGTGTTCTTTCAGACTGAAGTACTTTTTCTCCTCAATTGTCTAGAGATACTCAGAAGTCATGATTAGGACTTCACTGAAAAAATTACTCTTCTATTTATCAATGGACTCTGATGTATGTTTTGTGGATAAAGACTGGAGTAAAAACTACAATAATAATTTTGCTATCGGCCTTTTCTTTGAGGTAAATCATGTTCCCCAGTAATAACGGTGGACGGTAGGTTAGTGTGTAGGAAAATTGGCCGTCATATTTGTTCTTATTTAATATCTACCACGCTGTTCCTGCTTTGCAGTGATATATTTGAGATGTTTTTCTATAAAGTACATCTGTTTGTGTCAGCTCTTTGCAAATTATACAATGTATTTTCTAGAACTTCTATTTCATTTTAATTTTTCTATGAACAGAAATTATGCATATTTATGTACGTTTAAAGCATTTGTATGCCCAATTCTTTCTCCTTTTTTTTTTTTGAGACAGGGTTTCTCTGCAGCTTTGGAGCCTGTCCTGGAACTAGCTCTTGTAGACCAGGCTGGCCTCGAACTCACAGAGATCTACCTGCCTC
The DNA here is from genome assembly GCF_000317375.1 of Microtus ochrogaster. Taxonomy (NCBI): domain Eukaryota; kingdom Metazoa; phylum Chordata; class Mammalia; order Rodentia; family Cricetidae; genus Microtus; species Microtus ochrogaster. Next base: position 3,007,096 of record NW_004949107.1, read on the forward strand.
TGCCTTCTAAGTGCTGGGGTTAAAGGTGTGCGCTACCATCGCCTAGTCATATGCCTAATTTTTAATGTTTCTTTTTAAAACTCTAAATAAGTTAACTTGATAAGGCTACAAGTCTTTCCTGAGATTCTTCTTGACATAAACATCAAGTTCTTGAAACTAAAAATAAAAAAATTTTTTCTTCTTTTTTTAAATTTTATTTATTTATTATGTGTACAATATTCTGTCTGTGTGTCTGCCTGCAGGCCACAAGAGGGCATCAGATCGCATTTCAGATGGTTGTGAGCCACCATGTGGTTGCTGGGAATTGAACTCAGGACCTTTGGAAGAGCAGGCAATGCTCTTAACCACTGAGCCATCTCTCCAGCCCCCAAATAAAAAAAAATTAAAAGTCTAAGTTGACTGTGAAAATTCACTGCTAAGGTCAGTGTTTAGTTAGTCTGTTACTCTATGACTAAACAATACCTCTGAGTGATTCTATGTTGGTTACTGATGAAGGGAGAGGCTATTTCATGGAGTGGTTCCAATTCACCAAGGCACTGAGAAAGCTGAGCATCTCTTGCACACTCCACACAGATAAATTTTTTGTCATGAGTATTTGAAACCAGTTGCTTGTGGAACCATAATCTAAATCTATCACAGGGGCAGCTGGCAAGTTACTTGTGAAGTGTGATTGCCAGAAATCTTGCTCATGACAGTTATGACATAACTAGAAAAGCATTTTGATAGTCCCCCAAGATGAACATGCTCAGGTCATAGCGTCTCCAATCTGCTTTCTGGGGATCGGTGTGGGGCTAAGGTATAATCTGCTGGGGAAAGACAAGAACTACTGTCACTGGTCATCCTTCCTGATTCTTTCCCAAGCAGCCTTAGACTTCTCCAGAAAAGTTATGGACAAAGATTAAGAATGCATATTTAGGAATGGAGAGTTGGCTTAGTAGTCAAGAGCATGTCGACTTGGTCTTACAAGGCATGCATGTTCAGTTCCCAGCACCCACGTCAGTGGGGTGTACAGATACCTGTATACAATCAAAGCTCCAAGGTACCCAAAACTCTCATCTAGTCTCTGCTAGTAACTACAATTTTATGCATATAACCATACAAAGACACATACACATAGCTAAATAATAATAATAAATCATTTTAAATGAATAGATATTTTAAAGATACTCGATTACAACTCACTCCCACATTGGATATGGATCAAGCATCCAATTGAAGTACTTTTAACTATGATATTTTGTCAATGTGTCTGCCATTCTCCAAAGAGGGCCAAGCGTATGGAGACCTTCCTCTTGCAGAGTTCTTACTCAAAAGAGTCATGATGAGCCTGAATGTGTTACATTGTCTTTATCGGCATTGAAAGAAGTGCCATTCAATGTATCCATAGAGGCATCATTGTAATATTAGGACACATTTGTCCAATGGTGTTGCATTCAAAGTGTTAGTTGATACCTCTGTACTTCATTTACACTCTGTATGCAGCAGGCTATATCTAAGTAACTACCCACAAACAAGATTCGGTTGTTAAGTGAGCATGTGGTGTAGGAGGATCTTCTGTCTATGTGTTACTTTTATTGGTTAAATAAAGAGACTGCCTTGGCCTAGTTGATAGGGCGAACTCAAGTAGGCAGGGAAAACAGAACAGAATTCTGGGAGGAAGAAAGCAGAGTCAAAGAGAGCCGCCTGCCATGAAGCTGCCAGGTCAGACATGCTAAATCTTTCCCGGTAAGCTACAAGCTCGTGGTGATACACAGATTTAATAGAAATGGGTTGAATCAAGATGTGAGAGTTAACCAATAACAGGATAGAACAAATGGGCCAGGCAGTGATTTAATTAATACAGATTTCCGTGTGGTTATTTCAGGGGTTAAGCTAGCCGGGCCAGGAACACAGCTCACCACTGCTGCTTTTACAACAGGCATGCCAGAACGCCACCCTGGAAGCTCTCTGCTTTTGTTTTGTTTTTCAGAATCATGAAAGCCAGGATGCCATTCCACAATGTGTTTTTCCATTATTCCAGCAAATGTTCACATTGAAAACACTTTTTTTTTTTTTTCAGTGAACTCCTGATCAGGAGGGAGCTGGGATATATTTTCAAGAGGAGACAGCCTCCCCACCCTCACACCATATCCCAGCCTCATCTTTTGCTGAGCTGCACAGAAAGAGGTCATCACACAGGATGGAGGTCTGGAGAGCTGAGAACATCTGTAGCGATGACATAGTTTATGGCTAAGGATGTGCAGTTTGTAGGAACCTAGAGGTGTCCTTAGCTACCCTCTTAACTCTGAACTCTGCTTGCTCTCTTCCCTAGTGAGTGTTATCTTGAACTTTACTCACATTTTGCCTTTATAATTGAAATTCAAGAGTTGCTGATCTCAAAAAAAGTTTAAAGAAATTCTTTGATAGGAGTTCAGCCAATTAGACTGTTGCATATTGAATGATCATTGCTCTGAAAATAATGACTGTGATTAGGTTGCAATACCGCAGGATGAATTGCTAACAACACTTTTTACACTCCTAATTGGATTCTGACTGGTTGAACCTAGTACCCATCACTTTAAAGACATTTCTGAGAAGACAAGTAGGTGTGGCTGTCTAAGTCACAGGCAACATGGTATTTGGTACGAAAATAAATGTGGAAAGATAAAGTAATGGAAAAGGGATTAGCATTGTTTTAGCTGCAAGCTCAATTATGATGAATTTATGTAAGGTGTAGATGTGGAAGAAAAATGGGTAGGAAGGAAGATAACAGTTTCCAATTTCAGCCCATTAACTGCCACGTTGTTATGGAAACAAGTGGCCTTTATTCTAGTTCTTAGCACTCTCAGGCCTGTCCTGCCTTCTCTTTTTTCATCACTCGTCACCAGCCTCATGTAGTCAAGCTTGCACCAATGCTCAGGTCTGCCTCTTATTTCCAGGTGTGGGTGGTACATTCCCATTGGGCATGAAAAAAATAATTTCACAACATTGTTCTACTGTATCATCAAAACTGCATGTTCTCATGTAACACAGAAGGCCTCATAATTTTATTTGATTAGTCCGATTGTCTTGGGTAAAAATTTTCACATTTATTAACTTACTAATAAATTTTGTGTCTATTTAGTTAATATTTGTGTTTTCAACATCTTTAGATTGATTTATTTTATTATTTTGTGAGTATGGATGTTTGCCTCCATGAGTGTATGTAATGGGGACTGGCAAGAGGTCTCACTGCAAAACCTGGTGATATAGGTTCAAGTCCCAGGACCCACACTGTAGAGGGAGAAAGTTGGCTTCTCTGATGTCTTCATGCATGTACATGTAGACATGTGCACGCGTGTGCACAAACACAAGATAAATAAATAATAACAGGCCAAAACTCCTTGACCTACTTTCCATCCAGAGGAATTATAATTGCTTAGTAATTTATTATTTCTATACTCAATTAGGAAATCATCTTATGGTTGAGTAAGCTAGCCTTCCTCTGGGCAAGCATGTATATTAGTTAATGTGTATTACAGTTTACCATTTGTGCATATCACTATTAATGCATTTGCTAATATGTGTTATAGTTACCCCTTTTTAGTGTTGGGAATTGAATTCAGGGTCTTGTGGATGTGTATGCCAGACGGTCTCTTTTTACCAAACTACAAATCTAACCCAGTAATGTCTTTTCTCAGTGTCTCCACTGGCATCTCAAACTCACCCGAGATATATTAGGAGATATAGTAGACTCATTTATAACTCTAGTACCTGGCAGACAGACTTATAAAATGAGTGCTCCATTATATGTTGAACTAAGGAAATCATCTGACACCTCCACCAGAGTGATGTTCTTCTGTCTGTATAGCAGTCAAGGAAGGAAAATTATGAGCTTTTAGCTTCATTATTCGGAAGCCCAGGGATATAAAAATACGTCCCTTTGTGGAACAGAAAAAAAATATCATTAAAACCCCATTTTTTTCATCAAGAATATCCAGTGTGCCTCCAGGAGAAAAACAGACCAAAGAACAAGATGTGTGTGGAGGTGGGGAGTCAGAAAAGGAGGCTTAGTGTTCTCTTACTGTTCTTAACACCGGGGAAAGAGAATGGTATGACTCCAAAGGTATTCATTTGAAATGGGGACTTAATTCTGGTTTTATTTTCCCTATTACTTTGTGTTCTGGATACACATCCAAGCCCTTCTGAGTCAGTTTGCTTTTCTAACAAAGACAAATTGTTATTGGCTTCCTGGAAGTATTTTAGAGCAGGGGTAGCATTTTATTTGTTGTTGTGAATGTTCCTTTAAAAATATCTAGGAATATCACGTGTGGGGGGTACTCATGGAAGACTAGCATTCAGATATAAACTATTATAGGCTGGAACCTGAGACCTTCTTACAGATTACAAGACCTCTGCCATCCAAGTAAGACTTCAGTCAGTGAGTCAAGGCAACAAGTAACTGGCAATGGATGTACAGTCTAATCCCAACTTCTGTGGCAGAAAACCTGCTGTGGTCTCCATGTGCTCTCTGACCCTGTCTCCCATATCTCTCCAGGGTCATCTCCGATGCATCACAAAGGTATTCTCCTCCAACCTATTGCCCCCAACTCATGCCAGTATCCCAGTCTCCAACATCAGCAGGCCTTCACTGGGAATACACCAGCTGAACAGGGCCAGGAAAGCTGACAACCCATGTGCATTATAGTTCCAGAAATCCAGAAAGGAAGCAGAAACCAAGACACAAATCACTTAACCAAATGAAGACAAATCCCCAAACCATTATTGTCAACATAAGGTCAGATGCTTAGACACCAACACAAAAACAATCAATAACAGCCAGGACAGTATGTCTCCACTAGAGCCCAGATATCCTATCCCATCAGGCCCTAGGTATTCCAATATAGCTGAAACATAAGGAAAAGACCTTCAACCCACCTTCATGATGATGATAGAGGTCCTTCAAGTGGAAACTCATAAGTCCCTTAAATAAATTCAGGAAAATGCTAACAAATAGTGTAAGGAAATAAATTAAACTGTTCAAGACCCGAAAAGTGAAATAGAAGCAATAAAGAAAACAGAAAACTGAGGGAATTCTGGAATTGAAAAATTTAGGAATTTGAAAATCAGCTATAGACACATGCTTCACCAACAGAATACAAGAGATGGATGAGAGAATCTCAGTTTCCCTCATGAACTACAGATGTAAAGATACTCAATAAAATACTAGAAAACCAAACCCAAGAATACATCAAAAAGATCATCCATCATAATCAAGTAGGCGTCATCCCAGAGATGCAGAGATGGTTCAATTTAAGAAAATCAATAAGTCTGCAGAGAGAGTTCCAGGACAGGCTCCAAAGTTACACAGAGGAAACACTATCTTGAAAAAACAACAAAAAAAATCAATAAATGTAATCCACCATATAAACTGAAAGAAAAAAACTTACATGATCATCTCATCAGATACAGGAAAGGCCTTTATCAATACACCTTTATGATAAAGGTTCTGGAGAGATTAGAAATACAAGGGACATACCTAACGACAATAAACGTAATTTACAGCAATCCTATAGTCAACATCAAATTAAATGGAGAGAAATTCATATCAGTTCTACTAAAATCAGGAACAAGACAAGGTTGTTCACTCTCTTCATATTTATACAACATAAACTTGAAGTCTTAGCTAGATCAATAGGACAGCTCAAGGAAATTAAGGTAAAATAAATTAGAAAGGAAGTAGTCAAAATATCTTTATTTGTAGATCATATGTCAGTATATAGAAGTGATTCTAAAAATTCCACTGGGGATCTCCTACAGCTGGTAAATACTTTCAGCAAAGTTGGGATATAATCTATGAGAGAACAATATTTTTAATAAAATGAAAATATTAATAAAAATCTCAAAAGTAAAATAAGTAAACAACTCTTCAGGAAGAAATACTACTTATGATTAACTAATAAAACTTCTTCATACATATTTATGAATGCATTGCCATAATATACTAATCTCAAAACAGCTCATCTGAGTTTTAGGCTCAGAATTCCTGACAATTTTATCTGTAAAATGTAAAGCACATATTTTCAGTTTAACATAAAAACTTCTTTCAGCAAGACATTATAATACCTGCCAGCTGACAGCTAACCACAAAAGGGAATCCAGAGCCATGTCTCCCCACTCCTCCAAACATGACTTCCACGTCTTCGCACACTCACTTAGCTCCGGTCCCTTACAGCAATGTGTTGCCTTTCTTTTAGACTAAGATAGGTTTATTGCTCAGACCTCACTTGGTATGCTCACATGGTAGCTCTGTGACTCACACTACATGTGATGCATGCATCTTGCTTTGGTAATTATTCTCCATCTTTCAGCCTTTAGGTCCCAGGTCTTTCTTGATGTTCTGATGTGTACATATCAGCTTTCCCCAGTACCTTATGTTATTGGCTGGAGCTTCTCTCTGAGCGTTGACTTTTGATTCCTGGGTCTATTTGATTAAGACGACCTGTGAGAATACTGGGACAAATGGCCTGCATTGTTTCTCTTGTGATTTTTATGGCCATGCTAAATAGGATTTTGCTCTGACTAGCTCGGGGTGCCACCTCAGCACCCCGTGGATGAGTCGTAAAGAGCATCTCTGCATTCTCTGACTCACACCCCAGCAGGACAGTTATTAGGCGGGCTGCTTTCCCTCTTGCTTCACCTGGATTTCTGCCTTTCTGTGACACCCTGCTCCATGTCCCAGTCTGAACCCATAGGAAGATGACTCATATTTCTACGAAGTTGCTGACTACTTTTCTGATATGTGTCATTAATTTCATGTTCTGTTTCTTTGTTTCTTCCTTGGAGTTACCTTGCAAATACTCTCAGCATTTACCAAAAGATTTATGAACTAAAAGAAGTATAATGTAAGGTGGCTAACCTTTATGCTGTACTATTGTCAAAATTTGAAATAGTAATTATAAAAATCTTCAGCATGTTAGCACGCCTTTAATCCCAGCACTTGGGAGGCAGAGG
>NW_004949107.1:3015252-3028864 GCF_000317375.1 Microtus ochrogaster
TGTGTGTGTGTTATAGGTACACATGTGGGGTGTGTGAGAGAAAGCTGAAACCAGAAGAGTATACCAAATGTCCTCTATCACTCTCCATCCTATTCACTTGAGATAAGGCTTCTTACTGAACCTGATGCCACATGGCAGTTAGTGAGCCCCAGAGCAGCAACTACTCTTACCAAATGGCCATCTCTTTATCCATGCAGCTAATGGATTCTATGGTGTAAACATCCCCAACAGTGATTGGTGAGCTGATCTTTGTGTCTCTCAAGTACCAATGTTAAATTGTTTTTAAACCTGTTTATAAGATGAAATTAGCCACAGTTTTCACTGCTGGGGATGTTTACACCATAGGATCCAATTCTCTCCTCTGTTACAGAAGTTCCACTAGCTGTACACTTCATTCCATAAATCTATCCCCAGGACTGAGTAATTTCGTAAACTCCCCTCTGTAATTAGAAAGTCACAACATAAGATAAATGGACCTTTTAACTTCTGCAATTGATATTTTCCCTCTATTTTTCTATGCATACAAACCAACAAACAAGTCCAAATGCTAACTTGGTTATGTTTTTATCACTATAATAAAACACTATGAAAAGCAACTTGGGGGGAAAAGGGTTCACTTTATCTGGCAGCTCTCAGGTCGTAACATCCATCACTGAGAAGAGTCAGGTAGGTACCTCAATGCGGGATCCTGGAGGCAGGAAGTGAAGCAGAAGCCATGGACGAATGCTGCTTACTAGTTTGTTCCCCCTGGCTTGTTCAACCTGATAGCTTAGACAACTCAAGACCACCAGCTCAGAGGTAGCATTCATTCCCCATGGGATGGGCCACCAATCAGGAAAATGCACCACAGACTGCCTGAGGCCAGTCTTATAGAGGCGTTTTCAAAATTAAGATCTCTTCTTCCCACACATGCTGAAACATTACTCTCAAAGCCAGACACAAAGACTTCACTGTAAATTTTACTTAAAGCTGGACAGAAAGGCTTTACTCTAGATATCACTACATTTGAATACATCTGATTTGGAGGTAGATTTCTCAAAAATATATTGTGCTATTTCACAGGAAGTGATATTAACTAACAGCAGTAGTTTGGACATATTACTTGTTGAATGGTTTTATTCCTAACATATTTATGTCATATACATCCAAAGTACTTGTGTGAGAGACATAGAAACAACAGAGAAACAGCCACTTCCTTCTGTATATGGAGATTCCAAGAGATAACCAGAACAGTTTATGAATTTAGAACAATGCTGTGTAAAAAAAAATAAACAAATAAGGCGGGAGACATAAAATTGTTGGATAATAGTTTAGGTTCTGGGAACAAACAATAATAGGTCCTCAAGTAAAAGAGGGCTGGGTGTTCCAGGAGTAGTTGATTTAAATTCTCTATCATTGGCCCAAGGAGTCATGTGCTTATCTATAGCAGGCCTCTGACAGGCTTGTATTCTGGATATGGAAGGCTGAGACCCCATCATACCTAGGTAGGGTTGCTCCTTGCATTTTATCTAGAACTTATGAGCTAGGGTTGGGAGTGTGTGTGTGTGTGTGTGTGTTTAATTCTACTCCAGTTAGTTACTATTTCTCTCTGTAGTTTCTCTACAGTCAAAGATACATCTTTTTTATAGATTTGTTTTACTTTGACTGTGGTTCTCGAATAAGATTCTTAACTAAGTATGTAAAGACAATTTCCTGAAAAATTTCATGGCTCCACACAGTTATTGACTTGAATCCAGACTGATAAATCTGCTCTGAGAATCTGCCGTGTCTGTCATCGCTGCCTCACCCCAAACTCATTTCCTGCTGTGTAAAACTCTTGAAATAGTTCAAGCAAAATAACCCTAAGAATACAGCAAATTATGTGCTTCTCTCATAGGAGAGCATTAGTTCATGGGTTGCCAGGAGTTTATTTCTGAGTAATTCTCAGATAGAGCATTTGCCAAAAAAATGCCATTTAATGTTTCAGTTGAGGAGCGATTTATTTTCAAAAAGATTTCCAGATGTTCATATTCACTTTAAAAGGCCATGTTTTTTTTTTTATAAAGCAAATGACCTTGACTTGCAGTTACTCTATCAAGTTACACACTTTTGTTTAATGTATTTAAAGAAAAATGCCCTGTTTGCTGTGCCTCCTGATCTTCTTAACTCAGGAAATCCCCATCATGAACGCACTTTGAGTCAACAGTGCAAGAGTCTGGAGGCTGCGCGGGAGACTTGCGCCAGCCACATCTGCTTCTGGTCCGTGGAGCTCTGGTGAAGGCTGCCATACTGCGGCTGGGGCTGCTCGTGAGAACTCTGTCTTCTCCAGCCTCCCACTAATCAAAGAAAGGAGGGGGCTGCACAGCACAGTGACCTCTGGTATATCATGCACGTCTCGTGTAAACATGTTCCTCGGAATGTATGCTGTATTCAGAGGGGGACACCTTTAATTCATTAAGATGACAGGAGAGGAATGTGTATACACTGTGGACTGGACTTTCAAATCCTGGTTTTGCTAATACATAAAATGACTATAAATGGTGTGCTACTCAGTTGTCTCTATGTGAGATATAAACATGGAAAATCTAATTTCTAGGCAAAATTTGAAAACTGATTTAATTTATTTACACAAGAGACAGAGATTTCTGTTCTTCTGAATTAGAGGTATTGAACTTACTACTTCGCATTTATTTAAACATCGGACTTAAGCCCCTAGAAAAGAATAAAAAAACTCTCACATACAAAAATAAAGTCTTATAAAGTAGTCATTCTCGGTTGAAAGCCAGCAGCAGTTCAATTGTGATTCCTGGGAAGAGCATTGTAATTTACTGGCGGAAAGTGCACATTCCTATGAGGATGTAGAATAGTTTCCCAGTTAGTCACCTCTGCGCTGCCCTGTAATGCCTTCTTCGTGGATCAGAATGCCTTCCCTACAGCCAGTGTGCACCATGGGACTTTCAGTATGGATTCAAACATGCTTCTGTTTAGATGCTTGCTCAAGATAAGGTTGTAGGGAAGTTTGCCATGATCATTAAAAACAGAGCCGTCCCACCGGTTGGGCATGAATTCCAGCTCTACCATTTTCTGGGCGAGTGATTTCATGTCTCCTCATCTGCGAAGTCAGATCGTGTGGCTTCTCCACACAGCTGCAGTCAGTTAAGGACCAGGAGTATAGTGCTTAACATGAGAGTACTTGGTATTTCATTAATAGCATTGTACCTATCTCTATTATTATTTTCATCATTTATAGGTCACCTTGATTATCAGTTGTGAGATTCTAGTGGTTTAATTATTTGCATGAAAAAACAAAGCTAGTATTTGTTCCAAACTAGGTCCTTTAACCATTCTTTTTTATGATATTTTTTTAAATTTTATTTTACATTCCAACCACAGTTCTCCTTCCCACCCCTCCTCCCTCCAGTCCACCTCTCATCCACTCCCCCCATACTGAGTCAACAAGGCCTGGCCCATTAAATTGAGGGAGGACCAAGCCCCCCCCCCCACGCCCGGGCATTAAGGCTGAGCATGGCATCCCACCATAGTGAATAGGCTCCAACAAGCTAGCTCATTCACCAGGGATAGATCCTGGTCCCACAGCCAGGGGCTCCTCAGATAGATCAAGTTACACAATTGTCTTTCACTCTTCTTCCACTAAAGAGGACTAGTTCAATCCCATGGAGGCTCCACAGCTGTCAGTCTAGATTCATGAGTTTCCCATGAACAAATCCAGCCCTACAGAAAACACTACAAGGAAAACTTCAACCCAAGGAAGTTAACTGCACCCACGAAAACTCAGGCAATAGATAATCCCACACCAGCAAATCATACTTTTCTTTTTTTTTCTTCTTTTTAAATATTTATTTATTTATTATGTGTACAGCATTCCTTCCATGTGTGCCCGCAAGGCAGAAGGGGGTGCCAGGTCTTATTATAGATGGCTATGAGCCACGATGTGGTTGCTGGGAATTGAACTCAGGACCTCTGGAAGAGCAGTCAGTGCTCTTAACCTCTGAGCCATCTCTCCAGCCCCACCAGCAAATCATAAAGAAAGGAAGCACACACACAAACTACCACTAAAAGAATAACAGGAATTAGTCATCACTGGTCATTAATATCCCTTAATATAAATGGACTCAATTCACCTATAAAAAGACACAGGCCAACAGCACGGATACAAAAACAGGATCCATCCTTCTGTTGCATACAAGAAACATATCTCAACTTCAAAGACAGGCATTACCTCAAGAAAAAGACTTGGGAAAAGACTTTCCAATCAAAGGGACCTAAGAAGCAAACTAACAAATCTAACAAAATAGACTTCAAACTAAAGGTAATCCAAAGGGAAGAAGAAGGACATTTTCTATTCATCACAGGGGAAATCCATCAAGATGAAGTTTCAACTCTGAACATTCATCCCTGAAATACAAGGACACCCATGTTTGTAAAAGAAACATTACTAAAGGTTAAATTGGACATCAAACACCACACATTCATAGCAGGAGACTTCAGCACCCCACTGTCACCAATGGACAGGTCTGCCAGACAGAAAAATAACACAGAAATAAGAGATAACAGATATTATGAATCATTCTTTCTTTTAAAGATACAGTCACACTCATCTCTTTAATAACATCTCCTTAAGAACACACACATGCTGGGCGGTGGTGGCACATGCCTTTAATTCCAGCACTCGGAAGGCAGAGGCAGGTAGATCTCTGGGAGTTTGAGGCCAGCCTGGTCTACAAGAGCTAGTTCCGGGACAGGAACCAAAAGCTACAGAGAAATCTTGTCTCAAAAAAAAAGAACACTTACATACATATATGAATACGTATACATATACACACATACACACACATACACACACACACACATACACACACACACACATTCATCAGAGACACAGAGCAGGTGATGTTTCCCATTTCACAGAGCAGACAGAAACCAGGATGGCTGGGAACCCGGCTGAGCTTCAGATGGCTGAACTGCATGGCCTCCAGTTGCTCAGCTTTAGTCTCTGTGTCCTATCACCATCCCAAAGCTCAGCTATTCCAGTTGATGCTCAGATGTGAACCACAGGGTATTGGTTATGAAAACAGAGAGCCCTAAAACTCTGCTGCCAGGGAATGTGTAGCTTTGTTTCTAGGCAGTCAAATAGCCCTGGCGAAGGGAATATCTATTTTCAGCCCCGATGCCAAGAAGAAAGCAATTTTTCCTGCCAAAGACGTTTGAAATAGCCAATTCCTTCTTCCTATATGCCTTTAGTTTGGGCCCTGTGCTCCTGTTTGGAAGAAATTATGAAACTGTATAACGGTTCCTAACTGAGTTTTCTTAGATTGAGCCCTCACCTTCTTTGTCATTGTTTTTCTGACCTCCCCAGTAGATCTGTGCTTACTTCTGCTTTTGAGTTTTCTTAGAGAAGATTCGTCAGGAAAAGTCTAGGTCAGGGCATCATTTGCCCCAGTTCTCCAGGTTACACTTCTTACACAACAAGAGTACTCCTTTGCTCTTGCAAAGAAATCCAGTTTAAAACAATCAATCTTAGGGTAACACAGGGTGTAAGTGATCACTCAAGAAAAAATACAGGTAAAGGTCGCTTCTCACAGGCTATTTTCATTTGTCATTTGCTTTCCAGGTAGCAAATGTTAAATATAACAGGGGACCAGCCAGGGCTCTTTCTGTCCTAACCTTCCCACTGAGCCCCTTCTCTCTTCATTAAAAATAATTTTTCATGCTGTTTATTCTGATCATTGTTTTTCCTCTGGTCTCCTCTCAGATTGTCCCTACCTCTCCACACTTTTGTTCTCTCTTTAGAAAACAAACAGGCCAATAAAAAAAATAACTAGAATTAAACAAAGCAAGCAGGCAAACAGAAAAGAAAAAGAGAAAGAAAGAAAAGCACAAGACGCACAAACACATGCAAACACACACACACACGCATGCATGCACACAGGCACACACACACACACACACACACACACACCAAAACAACACAAAATCAGAAGCCATACTAGATAAGCAAAACACAAGTAACATAAAAATGCTGCACAAACAAAAGTGTTATGAGACAAAATATCTCCAAAAATAGCAGTGAGTTCCTTTTGTCTTGGTCATCTACTGCTGGGCATGGGCCTTCTCCTAAGTGTAGCTTGTACCCCTCAGCCAGACTCCTTTGAAAAAAAACTAATTTTTCCTTTCCAGCATTTGTCAATTCAAAATAACCTCTGGGTTGTGGGTGGGTGTTCATGTCCAGTACCACTGTCAGTGTTGGAACTCCATCTGGCTTATATCTGTGCAGGCATGCTGCCATAGTCTCTACGAGTTCTTTAATGTGCACCAGCCCTGTTGTATCTAGAAGGCCTCACTCCCCCCTCCATTTAAGTCTCCCTTCCCAGTTCTCCCCTCTTTCCATATTAAATATTCCATTCCCCCACCTTAGAAGTTGCTTTTCTCCCAGCTGGTTACCTACTCTCTACCTAACCTCTGCGGTTTCATGGATTGTAACACGCTGACTGAAGGTTAACAACCTAACATTTACTTATAAAAGAATACATATTATATTTTTATTTTGGGATCTGGGTTACCTCACTCAGGATTATTTTTTATAGCTCCACCGATTTACCTATGAATTTCACAATTTACTTTTTAAATGCTATGACTCCATTGTGTAAATTTACCCCATTTTTAATATTTATCATCTATTTATGGACATTTAATCTTTTCCAGTTTCGGGCCATTATGAATAAAACAGCAATGAACATGAATGAGAAAGTGTCTCTATAGTAGAGTGTAGAATGCTCTGGGTACATGCCTAAGACTGGTACACCTGGATCATGGGGTAGATCTATTTCCAACTTCATGAGGAACTACCACACTGGTTTCCCCAGTGGCTGCAAAAATTTGCACTCCCACCAAGCAATGGATGAGTGCTCCCGTTTCCCCACATCCCTGCCACCATAAGCTGTCATTTGTTTTATTGGTCATTACCGTTTTGACTGATGTAAGATAAAATCTCAAAGGAGTTTGGATTTGCTTTTTCTCTGATGACTAAGGATGATGAACATTTGTGTTTTTTCAGCATTTTGTGATTCCTCTTTTGAGAATTCCCTGTTTAGGTCTGTACTCAGTTTCTAAATTGGACTATTTGTATCCAGATTTTTTGAGTTCTTTATAGGTTTTAGAGAGTTGACCTATAGCAGATGTGTAACTGGTAACATTCTTTTCCTGTTCTGTAGCCTACCGATTTGTCCAAATAGCAATGTCAATTTCCAGGCAGAAGTTTTAGCTGCATTAAATTCCACTTAAGAATTGTTCTTAGTTCCTGTGCTCTCAGAAAGTCTTTCCTGTTGCAATGAATTCAAAGCCATTCTTTTTTTCTTCTTCTACAAAATTAAGGTATCAGGCTCTATGTTGAGGTCCTTGGTCAATTTGGATTGAATTTTTGTGATAGGTGTCAAACATGGGTCTATTTTCATTCCTCTACATGCAGCCATCCAGTCTGACTGGCACCATTTGTTAAAAGTACTGCCTTTTTTCCAGTGTGTATTTCTGACTTCTCTGGCAAAAACTGGGTGACCAAAGGTATGCAGACTTATGCCTGGCTATTTAATTTGATTCTATTGATAAATGTGTCTATTTTTATGTGAATACTATGCTTTATATTATTGTTAGTACAGTTCTGTAATGAAAGTTTGGGCCAGGGATATTGATACCTCTAGCAGTTCTTTTATTATTCAGGATTCCATAGGCTATTTTTTTTATATTTTCATATGAAACTAAAAAAATTCATTGCAATTTCTGTGAACAATAGTGTTGGAATTTTGGTGGGGACTGAATTGAATCTATAGATTGCTTTTGGTAGGATGGCCATTTTCACCACAGTAAATTTACTAATCCAAAGATTAGGAGATCTTTCCATCTTTTGATACCTTCTTCAGTTTTATTGATACCTTGAACTTTTTATTATATAGCTTCTCTTCTTGGTTACTTGCTTTTCTTTTTAGGGTTCTTTTTTTCTGAGGTTGTTGTGAAAAGTATTGTTTTTAAAATTCTAAGTCTGTCATTTTTATATAAAAATGTTATTGATTTTTACATGTTAATTTTACATACTCATACTTGCTGAAAATGTTTGTTAACTGTAGAAATGTCCTGGTGGAAATTTCTTGGATCATTTATATGTAAAATCATATCATCTGCAAATGAAGATACTTTGACTACTTCCTTCTCTATTTGTATCCTTTTTTGTTTTTCTTATTGCTCTACATAAGACTTCAAGTACTATGCTGAAGAGGTATGGATGAAGTGAACAACCTTGTGTGGTTCCTGATTATAATGGAAATGCTTTGAGTTTCTCTCTGTTTAGGTTGATGTTAGTGGTAGGCTTGCTGTAATTCTCCTTTAATATGGTGAGGCATTTCTATTATATCCTTAGTCATGAACTGGTGTTAGACTTTTTTCAAGGCTTTTTCTGCATCTAATAAAATAATTCTGCTAGTTTTGTTTTTCAGCCTGTCTATGTGTGGCTTATGTTTACCCATTTATATACACTGAACCATCTCTGAACATGTGGGATGAAGGGTATTTGATCATGGTGGATGATCTTTTTTATGTGCTCTTGGGTTCAATTTGTAAGTATTTTATTGAGAATTTTTCACCTATGTTCACAACAGAAATTGGTCTATAAGTCTCTTTTTTTGTTAGGTCTTTATGTATTTGTGTAACTGTGGCTTTGTAAAACAAATTAGGCAATTTTGCTTCTGTTTCTACTTTGTGGAATATTTGAGTATTGGTGTTAACTCTTCATTGAAAGTCTGGCAGAATTCTGTACTAAACTCAACTGGGCCTCGTCTTTTTTTTTTTCTGTTGGTTGGGGACTTTTAATAGCTGCTTCTATTTCACTAGGGAGTTGTAAACCTGCTTAAATTGTTTATCTGATCTTGACTTAACTTTGGTATGTGGCTTGTATCAAGAAAATTATTTTTTTCTTTAAAATTTTCAAATTTGTTGGAGTAGAGGTTTTTAAAGTATGTCCTTATTAGTATCTGGCTTTCCTTGATGTCTGTTATTATGCCACCTTTTTTGTCTCCAGTGTTATTAATTTGGATATTATTTCTTTGCCTTTTAGTTAATTTGGATAAGGGTTTGTAGAATATATTGATTTTCGCAAAGAACAAACTCTTGGTTTCACTGTTTCTTTGTATTGGCTTTTTGTTGTTGTTGTTGTTTCTCTTTTATTGATTTTAGGTGTGAGTTTATTTCTAGCCATCTATTCTTTTTGGTTGTGAGTTCTTTTTGTTCTAGAACTTTGAAGTGTGCTGCTAAGTTCCTGTATGAGATTGCTACGATTTCTTTATGCAGGCACTTAGTGCTACAAATTTGCCTCTTAGAACTGCCTTCCATGTGTCCCACAAGTTTTAGGTGCTATGCATTTTCATTTTTATTAAATTTTTACTTCTTTCTTAGTTTCTTTCTGTTTTGGCTCAATTTTCATTCAGTAGTGAGTTGTTCAGTGTCCATGAGTTTGTAAGCTTTTTGTTGTTGTTGATACTCAGTTTTAATCTGGTGGTCAGGTAGAATACAGAGAATTTTATCTATTAAGACTTGCTTTGTGTCTCCTGATGTGGTCAGTTTTGGTGAACATGCTGAGAAAAAGATGTTTGCTTGTTTCTTATTTTAGACTTCTTTTCTATTTTATTGGTTCTTTGTGGATTTTATGTCATGCAACCTAATCCCATTCATCTCCCTGTCCCTCATATCCACCCTCTGCCCTTGCAACCTCCCCCTAACATAAAATAAAATTTAGAAGAGAAAGAACAACAACAAGAAACCAACATTAAAAAATCTTGGCATGGAAGCTGCAGTGTGCCACAGTGAGTCACACAGTATTCCCTTCTGTCCCTTTAGTCCATATGTCTTTACTTGTAAGTGTATTGGTCTAGTTCAAAACTTGTGGTTTCTGTCAGAAGTAACCTTTGTTACTTAGCCCTCACTGGGACTACTCTTGCATATCCTGATGTTGCCTTGTGCCATGGAGATTCTGCAGCTTTGGGTCTGTGAGTCAGGTCCCCTCACATGCTCCAGCAGTTCATACTTGAAGTGGATGTTGGGATGTTGGGGTGGTTCTGGGCCTGAATGGTTGCTAGGTTGATCAATGGGCAAGCTTTCTTAAACTCATTCAACCAGGGTGAGCTTTTCAGTATTGCTCAGCTAGCTTACCAAATGCAGCAGGCATGAAGAGCTAGGCCAGTTCTCCTGCTCCCATACCCTCAGGGCCAGCTCATCTGCACCTACAGCACCAGAGCCAGCTCTACTGTGTTGCAAAGGTGAGGTGCAGGGCCTGCTCTCCCATGTGCCGTAGCTGGTAAGGGGCAAGGCCAGCTCTCTGGCTTTAGTGCTCCCTCCTGCCACAGGTGGCAAAGAGCATGTGTGGAGGGTAGAGAGCATTTTTCTCTTGTCCATGCTACCACATGGCAGAACGAGGTGGTGGTCAGCTCTCCTCCTCTCATGCTTTCAGAAATGACTCACCTGCTCCTCCACCAGTAGGGTCAGCTCTACTGTGTTGCCTAGGTGAGGTACAGGACCCATTCTCTTGAGTGCTGCCAAGTGACTGTGTATTTGTATCTGTGTGTCTAGGTATCTGGGGTTGGGGTGATTGAGGTGATTGTAGGTGTTGATATGTTGCCTTGTCTTTGTTGGGTGGGTGTTCTGTTCCTTGGTTTATGTTGTTCTCTCTGGATCTTAGAAAAATGTGGTAGCCATGGGTTCCCTGGTAAAGAGTGTGCAGGTCAGTAAGTGGTAAAGATAGATAAAGGTGGGCTAGGAGAAAAGACTGGGATAAGCTTCAAGGAGGAACTAAAGGGATCCTGTTCACACTTAATACTGTGGTCCACAGGGCATCGAAGATGTGATGGGAAGAGGGAATCCGTAGGTTACAGTAAGATAAAGGATTATTGGAGAGACAAGTATGACAGGGTTAGAAGGACCCTGGTTCTGAACCATTGGATAAAGTTGACGTGGGAGGAAGGGGACCACTAAGCAGGCTGTTACTGGGCTGAGGGTGAGAATGGGGAAATGTAATAGAGGAGGAACAATCGTGTGATTTGTGTCCCCTGATTCAGTCTTTGCCAGGTATGGCCAGTGGGAGTCCTGTGTAAAAAGTGATTCTATGTCTTGGAACTGATACACATGAATGGGGATGGATGGGCAGGTATTGAAAGTGTTCACAGGAAGGGGGAAAGCTGGATCTGCTCTAAGGCTGGTGATGTCCCACATGGGTAAAGTTGAATGGAGGGACAGAGCTCTGCAAGCAGTCTGCTTCAGGGCTGGGAATGGAACTGGAGCATTTGTAATAGGGGAAAAGAACGAGAGTAAGAATCACCTACCTGACTCCCGCCTGCTGTGGCCACTAGGGTTCCCAGGTCAAGAGCATTGCTCGGCATCTGTGGCCGACACAATGGGATTGGAGGAAGGAGGATGGCTGGATCCTCTATGAGGTTTGATGGAGTCCACAGTCTGGGGGTAGTAGGAGGACAAGCAGTCTCCTACAGGGCTTGGGATGAGACTCCTAGCCACTGATTTCAAGGCCACCTGTAGTTGTTTAAGAGGCATCTGAAGAGAATCTTTACATTCCTTTCAAGAGTACATGATTTCCTCACTCACACTTACCTTCTCTGTTAGCAGCTGTTCGGCACCATTCATCCTTTGGTGGGAGGACACCGCTGTCATGTTCACTGCCAGCTCTTCCCGAATGCCAGCAAGTTAGTCTTAAGATCAAAGCTGATGGGGATGTGGGTAGCATAAACAGAAACAGTCAGAGGCGAGACCAGCTCTCAGGGTGCCTGCTCAGATTTCTGCTCTGGGAATACTGGAGGCTGGCCACAGCAAAACTCTAAGATGCTTCCCAGGGATTTTTGCTACCGACTCTCCACACTACTGCTTTAAAGCATCAGTGTATGCTGTAAAGCCATATTTTTTTTTTCAACAAAAGCATCATTCCTTGACACAGGAGAGAAGCTCAGGCAACTCACTAGGCTCAGAAAGTAGAGTGTTACAGGACGTACGAGCTTCCTCCCCAATGCCACAGAAGAAGCATCGAATCCTAGGGAAGGGGATCCTTGAGCCCAGGTATTGGCAGTTGTGTAGGAAGCTCCAGGGATGCAGCTGCGAGGTATCAACCATGCTAAGATGAGATTTTCATCACCTTTGAGTCACCCCATCACTGGAAGGAACCCCTCAGCTATGCTCTCTGTGCCTTATCTGTCATGAGCACACCTTCATTCCCCTCTCTCCAGGAAAAGTCAAGAGAGTTTGAAACTCATAGAACATGCTTTCTGTCTGTCTCCATCATGGACACACTGTTGCTGCTGCTGTTGACGTTTTACCTTTCTTCATGGCCTTATATCTTTTTATGGAACTTTAGTAAAGAAAGTAAGTCATGCACTATTACACTAATATCAAATTCAAGTTCCAAACTCAATTAACACCTGACAGAGTTCTGTAACTTATTAAAGATTTTCAATTCTGTATCCAGATGTGAGGTGGTGTATGGTTTTGTATAATGTTGTATATGTTATAAGTAATAGAAACTGGCATTGCCACAAGCATAAAGAGAACTCACTGTCCAGATCATGTCACAGAGTCCACGATGAACTCAACAACTAAGGCTTGAAGCAGGAGTATCAGGAAGCCCTGAAGGCTTCCAGGAAGGGTTCCAGATCTTTCCACCAAAGTGCTTCCAGCAACACAACCTAGAACCAGCAATTTCACTGTTCAGACAGTGATGGTGGTGCTTCAGCTTCCAGGCCTGAAGCAGACAATGAGCCAAGATCAAACATAGCTACCTATGGCACCAACATCCCAGAACTTAGACTCATACCTGAGAAAACTGGGATGGAAATGCCACTGTCCTGAACTGTGAAAGAAAGTTATATTTATATTTCTGACATGGTTGAGGATCTGAGATGAGACTTACTCTTTTGTACAGAGAATGCACACTTGTTAAAATGATGTGTTTTTCCACTCTGTGAGACTGAGTGTATGGAATAGGGCTCATCCATTTCTTGGATATTTGAAAGCTACACCATTACTAACTGTACTTACGCCCTAATGAAGCATTGGGAAAATGGACAGGTCAACAATGCATGCTGTGTTTTGTGCTTAATGGAATCACATCACTTACTTTTCTTACTGAGTGAATAAAAACCACCTTAAAAAATTAAAAGTGACACCTTTCCATTGTAGAAGGTTCTAATCAACTACAGATGTTCTAAAGTATCCATAATTTCTCACTGAAACAAAAGTTTCTGTTAAGAATTTGGGATCCTGGACCCTCATCAAAGAGGCTTCATTTTGCAGATGTTGATTAACACAAAGACACACAGATGGCTAAGGTACAGAGCTTAAGAGATGGAAAAGAATGCTTAGCCCTAAATGGAAAATCTATGGAGCATCCTCTTGGCTCAAGCCTCAGGGATCACTGCAGAAGGGAAGGGGCAGACAGATGGTAAAAGGCAGAGGTGGTGGATGATGGCAGGAATAGTGTTTTCCAAACAAAACAGGGCATCTGCAGTAAGAACTCCTGCCATTACTGCATGCATATACAAGCTCGCATTGGATTTGACAGCATGCAGAAGACCTG
>NW_004949107.1:3030779-3031823 GCF_000317375.1 Microtus ochrogaster
TACATGGATGGGGAACCATTAGCAATGCGTAGCTGGTGAGAGAAAGAGATGATCAGTTCTCTTTACAGACATGGTAAGATGTGTGTTGCTCCTGAAAGATCATCCAAGCACCAGAGGAAGGCCACACTTCTGAGAACACATGGGCAGTACAAATTGGACTTGATTTTTTCTTTTTACTTTTTTGAATATATTTATATTCTGACAATTTCATTTTGTAGGCAATGTACATATTCACCCTCCACTCCTCATTGCCAGCCTCCCTCCCCCGCTATTCCTCCCAACAGGTCCACCACCTGCTTTCTTTCTGCTGGGTTCTTCTACATAACACCAGAGTTTCTATGTAAGTATCCAACTGTCCAGAGTTTAAAGGAAAAAATATACACACTGAATTCTATTTTAGAAATGGTATATTTACACAAGTTCTTTTAGTCTTAGTTCTCAAAAACAAACAAACAAACAAAAAGAAAATGAGTCCATCACTGAAGGCAGTACTGAACTTTAAAATTTGCAAGAAGTTATAATTTGGCAAGCCTGGGTCAAAATCTAAACAACGAATTCCAAGTTGTCCTGAAATGAAGTGTGTCTCTACAACACTGTTTCATAAACATCATAAATGTTAGCTTTTGTGGCATAAAATATTCCTCTAAAGTAAAAAAAAAAAAAAGAATGTAAAAATGAGCTAATTTTGCACAAACAAGTTCAACCTCTGAACACTTAGTGCCATGATTGAGTCCACACAGCTTTCTTCATGAATGAGAACTTCCGGTCGGCAAGTGACTCACCTCAGTGTAAGCGGAACAGAGCTCTCTAATCTTGAGTCCCGATTACCTGGCTTGTTTCAGGAAGCAGTGCACCCCTCCAAGAGGCTTCCGCTTCTGTGGCATTCCACTTCTCTGACTGGAAACCAGCTCTCCCACAGCGGAGTCCCTGTCAAGGCTGCAGGCACTCTCTCTCCTTTACCAATAGCAGCTCCACGAAGCACCAGATACATTTTTCAAATTCCAGTCCCTGTGCATGGGTTTCCTGTATTTCCACCAGCCCATT
>NW_004949107.1:3035151-3050246 GCF_000317375.1 Microtus ochrogaster
TCTCTGTGTGATTATTTTGGGGCTGAACAGCCAGGAACAAAACAAGCGGCCCTACTTACAACAATAATCAGCCTTGCATAAGTTCCACTTTAAGGTGTGATCTCTCTGGAAACTTGGGTTTTGGCCAAGTATTACATTCTGTGCATGTGAGAACCACATATGACCTATTAAACATCACTAATGCCCCATGTTGCCAGAAAAGGCTGGATCTTAGGATCTGTTGTAGAGGAGACTGAGTAGGAGGCAGGAGAGCATTTTCAGGAGAGAGAGTAATAGCTGGTAAAACCATTAAGAAAAAAATTCTTCTGAATCATATCATGAAATTTTATTAGTCCTCATGACCCGGAAATCATTTTTAATCATTTGTATTTGATATAGTATGTGACCTATATTAAGGGTAAATATACCTAAAATTAATATCATCAAGGATGCTGGCTTAACAAAGTGGAGGGAACAGATGTGGGAAGCAAACCGTTTAAAGGACTAAAATTTATACATCTGTAGAGCTAGATGGTCTATGCTTTCCCCTATGTGCGATTTACAGCTATAAGCTAGATTTGCTGTGCTTTCCCCTACGCACAGTTTACAGCCATTTGTATTCTACAGTGGTTGAACCATTTTCTTTATATTTGGCTAATTTAAAGAAATTCATGATTTTTTAAATTTCAATTTCTCTTTTGGCCAGCTTAATACTATAATTATAACCTTATATGGAGTGGTTAATTCTAACTCTTAAGAAAGATTAGTTTTTAATATCTTAATTATCACAACTGTCCTCTGTGGATGCTAATTTGACCACATATGAAATCAAAATCTTTAGTCTTATAGGCACAACCTAATGTGATTTTGTAGTAATAATTAGAAATGGAAATAAAATTCTAGTAGGAATCACTGTAGTACTGTTTATTCTACTTTATTTGTATAATACAAATATTTGTCTAACTAATTTTTAAGTATCCAAATACTTATAATATAGGATACATTAAATATTTATTTATTAAGAAGCATCAGTATTTCATATTTCAGTATGAAACAACATAAATGCTGACATTACTAGAGACTGATGTTTTGTAAGATTTAATTTCTTATATCATAATATTTTTAACATCTATAGAAGCATATCAATCTTTCTTGATGCAAGAAGTTATTTAATAAGTCTTTCCTCATTTTACATAGCTGTTCCCATCTCCACTCCCTCCCATTCCCTACTCCACCCTTCCCCCACACCACCTGGAAGGATAGTAATCTTGCTGGAGAGCTCCAGCTATTTTTAGCATCTTTTTCTCAATAGGATTACTTTTCCTTGTTAAGAATTTGAATTTAAAATATTGGTATCCACCACCCTCTTAGAGGGTTTTCTGAAAAGATTTAAAAATAAGCTTTTGACAGTTTAAAAAGATTTCTTTTATCCAAATCATATTTTAAAAAATTACAAAGACAATGAGAACACTTGAATCTTTTAAGCATGAACATTTATTTTAAAGTAAAGAAAGGATTTCTGGTGAACAGTCATAAAACAAACAGTCAAACAATGACAAAAATTATCAACAACAAAAAACTTGATTAGCCAGGCATGATAGCTCACACTTTTAGTTCCAGTACTCTGAAGGCAGAGACAGGCAGATCTCTGAGTATGAGGCCAGCCTGGTATACAAAGTGAGCTGCAGACCAATGAGGAATACCTATAAAATACATGAAAATAAAGTCTTGTTATAGATTGTAGTCACTTAGTATATGTATATGTAAAGGAATGTCCCCTTTAGCGGCATTTTCTTCAAAACTGACTAAGAATAAACCAATGCTAAAGAAAACCTTATTGTCATAAACAGAATCAGGCATTAGTTTTATCTAAGGGTATTGAATTTTGAACATAATTTTAGCAACTTTATGATAAAATCAACGTGTAACCATGTCCAGTTACTTAAGCTAAATTTCATAATATTCCTACAACCCAATTTAATTTTCCAATATTCTCACCTATTTCTATGTCAGAATTATCTTATTTCACTGTGCAAATTTCCCAAAGCAGTTTTCACTTCCTTCACCTTTTTCAAGACCAAGGACATGTATCATGTCTATAACCTCCACGTATTTTCTTGAGAGTCGTCTTTCTTATTATCATTAATGGTTTTGTTATTATATCACAATATTTTAATAGAAAAACACAAAGTGAATTTATGACATCTTAGATATCTTACAGTTATAATACAGATAAAATGTATTAATAACCTTGTGTTCTGAACCAATTTAAATCAATTATCTGTAAAGTTTAAAGTCATTATACAGGCACTTTAAAGTTGCTTTGTTAAACAAAAACACGACTTCTCCAATTTATGAGACATCCAAAGCTGCATAAAGTTTGGGCATCTTTTTCTTTTTGAGCCTCCTGTTTATATTTACATTAAAAATGTTAATTGTTTAACAAGTATTTTGCCTAAACTATTTTTTCTTTAAAACTAAAAGCGTTAAGATTAACTATTCTCCCAAACATATGTAAAAGAGAAATTATGATGTAATGGATGCATTGAGATATACATAAAGATGTCTTCATTAGCCATGATGCAGGTTTTTAAAATTACTAATGTTTTATTTCAAATATTTAAAGTTCTATCTTACAGGCTTGAGTCAGATACAAGCCTTGAAAAACTTGTGTTGTTTTCAAGGTGCAGTATCGGTCAACAATATCCTTGAAATCTTTAAAATGTTTATTTATCTACATGATCACACACACAGAGGCATCCTGAAGCACAGAGCTCAGCCATGCTCATAATCCTTCCAATAAAGGGTTTGTCATCTCAGAGGAGGGCAGTCATCACGGAGAAAAAGATTGCACCCTGGGGCAGGCGTAATTGTCTCTTAAGCTTAATCTGTATCCCTGAGAAATAGAGCCCTTCTTGTGAACCAGAGCTGAGACAAGAAGATAACATCTCAGCCAGAACTGTATAATTATGCATATTTTATCCTTCAGGAATGCTTGCAAAAACTTAAATTGAAAAACCCATATTAAGTCTCACCAAAAAAAAAATCTAGGTTCATCAGCCATCTCTAAGTGACACATTGACTAAATATCCTCTCTATGTCCTTTGTCATTACTCTGTCTTTGTAACTGACGTACTGGACACATAACCAAGCTTACTTAGCCCATTAGAGTTGGATTTGGGGCTTTCCCCATTGAACCTCTAGTTTTACTATGAACCAAAGGGAAGCTGGGCTAATTTAACAACCTTGGATTATTTGAGCACTTACAAGCCATTTCAATACTTAGTAAGTGGTATAAAAAATGAAAACTATAGCACACTTTGACAGTACAGACATACAATAAAACACATGTATACATACATAACATAGTGAGACAGATTTTTAAAACAAGAGTTTTGGGTGTGGTTGATTGTTGCAATTATGTGTCTTATAATTCACAATTTAAAAAAGAAAGCTAACCCAAAGATCTTTGGCAATCATAAACACACATGTATGTATTTATTAATTTATATGCAATACAACCTTAAAACATTACCATTAACTGTTTTACACTAGAATACTTTTAAGCAAGAATTATTTGACTTTTATTTTACCCATGCAAGGGAACACACACAGGTATTTGAAAGGAAATCCTTTACCTATGTAACATTACATTTTATAGCTTAATGTTATCTTGTGATTCCAGTGAGTGCTGTTTTACATAGCATTAAATACATGGTATTTTAAGGTTTTATGAAACAGTAGACCCAAAGGTGTCATTTTAATAAGTTTTAGAGGTTTAGAGTACCTAAGTTGATAAGGGAGCATGTTTTTATCATGCCTTTACCAAATCACCAAAATTCATAAATATGCACATGTTCATTTTAATCAGGCATGCCAAAAATTTAGAAAATAATAGTTTTTGCACTAAGTAGTGATGAATGGACAAAAACTTAAGTGATTTCAGTTTGTCACATATTTTTGGTTTTACAAAACACAAACAACATATGAAAACAATTATCATATTCACATTCACCGAACAACAATTTAATTCCTAATGTGCAAGTTCCAGAACAAATATACAGGTAATGGGAAGACCAAGAGAACACGTCTCCCTTAAACTGCTAATGACAGAGTAACAGCCCCTATGAGGGGTGGTGTAGATAAAATTCCAGACAAAGAATTATTGACATGCTCGAAGAACTCAGACTGGACGCAGACTTCTGAAAGCTTCTCAAGAGAATACAGCTAAATGGAAGTGGTCTGTACAGGGTAGAAAAGGATCTAAAGTCTAAAGCCAGCCAAGAGGTAGAAAAACAAAACTAAAATGCTAGAAATGAAAAATCCAATAAGTTAAATAGAGAGCACATTGGAAAAGTCTCACCAATATAGAATGGATCAGCAGGAGGAGAGAGTGTCCTTCTGGGCTTGAAGACAAGATAGAGGAACTGAAGCATTACTCAAGGACAATGATAAACTTTAAAAACTAATATGCAAAATGACAGTGGATGACTTTAAAACCCTGATCTCATGAACTGACAGGTCATCATAGCAAAAAAGAAGCCCAAAAAATGTTAAATGCCACTATGGATCAAATTGAAATAGCTCCTTACATTCTGTGGGATCACAACTGAACACAGCTAGAAAGCACTAGTAAGGGAAAATGCAGGAAGTACACAAAACTAATAGGTAGGTAAACAGCACACTATTCAATGCTGAATGAGTCACTGAAGAAATCAAGAAGCGGATGATATGCATAATTTTATCTACAAATTGAAAAATATAATAATTCATATAAAAATAACTTAGTAAACCAAAAACTGAAAATTTACTCTATGTGTATAAACTAATATAGAGGTTTAAAATTCAGGAAATTCTGACAAAATCTGGGTGAACTTTGAAGGGATGGAATAAACAGTCACAGACAGATGAGCATGTATGTCACATAGGGTGACAACTGCTTTCAGATTCATTGAGACAAAATATATTGATGGGTGATGGTTGCTAGGGTAGTTAGTAGTCTAGAATAACTTTTTATGGGTTAAATGTAGTTTAAGAAGATGAGAGAATTTCTAAAAACTAATAATGTTGGCGAATTTCCAACCAGTGAATACATTCAACACCAGTGAATTTATGTTCTTACAAGGTATATTATTCTGTATTTCACAACTGAAAAAAAAGAATGTAGAAACTGATGAATCTCCTTAAAAGGCCACAGTATCTCTGGCCCTTTATCTTCATTTGTTGCTCTTTTGACTGAGAGGAGTAAAATGCACAGATGATTCAGATACCCATATAGAGTGGAAATAGTGAGCTCTCTGGAAGATGCACGTGAGGCTGCAGATCTTTTCAAGTGCACAGACTTTAGTGTGAGGAAAAGTTTGTTTAATGGCTTCAATAGTCAACTGATGGGGAAGAGAAGAAAAAAGGGGATCACTTAATCAGTTAGCAATTTTAGAGGAAACAAAAACAAAGGGCTTATTTAGATGTTACTTAACTAAATAAATACCTTTTGCAAAGACATTCTCCTTTTCTTTTTTTAATAGTTTTTATTGAGCTATATATTTTTCACCACTCCCCTCCCTTCCTCTCCCCTCCCCTTCTACCCTCCCCCATGGTCCCCATGCTCCCAATTAACTCAGATCTTTTCTTTTTCTACTTCCCATGTAGATTATATCTATTTATGTCTCTCTTAGCGTCCTTATTGTTGTCTAGGTTCTCTGGGATTGTGATTTGTGGGCTGATTTTCTTTGCTTTGTGTCTAAAAGCCACTTATGAGTGAGTACATATGATATTTGTCTTTCTGCGTCTTGGGTTACCTCACTCAATGTAATGTTTTCTAGTTCTATCCATTTGCCCATAAATTTCAAGATGTTATTATTTTTCTCTGCTGTGAAGTACTCCTAAGTGTAAATGTACCACATTTTCCTTATCCTTTCTTTGGTCGAGGGGCATTTAGGTTGTTTCCAGGTGCTGGCTATAACAAACAATGCTGCTATGAATATAGTTGAGCATATATCCTTGTGGTATGATTGAGCATCCTTTGGGGATATACCCAAAAGAGGTATTGCTGGGTCTTAAGGAAGGTTGTTTCCTAATTTTCTGAGAAAATGCCATACTGATATCCAAAGTGGCTGTACCGGTTTGCACTCCCACCAGCAATGCAGGAGTGCTTGAACAGACACTTTTTTTATACATAAAAATAAATTAAGGAATTTGAACTAATCAAAAAATAAATTAAAACGTTAAAAAAAAGACAAGGGGGACTCCAACATTTCTATAAAACGACTTTTAAAAGATTATACCACATGGGAATAAGGCAAACACGGTTGCCGTAAAAAGAATAAAATTCAAGAAAGAAGATTAAATCAGTATTGTTTTATAAATAGTTATCTGTGTATATATGAAAGAAACAGAACAGAAGAATATTCTCAAAGTTATCTTTAAGGATCGAGATTCTAAAAGTTTTCCTCACTTTTATGTATACTTCAGTATGAGATTTTAGCAATTCTGTTACATAACTTTTACAATCAGGAAAAAAAAATTGTCGGAAACATCAGGCTACCAGATGATCATAACCAACTGGGCTCTTCAAGGGATCACGACTCCACCCACCTCCTTTACCTGGGCTTTTAGTGGCTTTTAGCACGTTTTAACGCAGGACTTGAATGTATTCAGCGAGCATAGTAGAGTATGGCCACAGCATCTGGGTGAGAAAGGACCGGTGGCTACTACAAGATCTAAAAATAGGGTCACCCAGGCGTGTAGTGACGCTAAGTGGCTTGGCCATAGTAACCAAGTGAGTCAGCAGGAGGCCAAGCTCCGGTCAGAATGCGCTCATCCGGAGGAGCTCCATGCCCAGCAACAGCTGGTGTTGAGAGCAGGAGGAAGACTTTTGTGGAGCTCTGGGAGGAATGCAAGGCACGTGGTGTGTTTGAGTAACCAGGCTTAGCAGCTTGCCTTTCAAGTGCAGAGCCCTGGGTGATGCACGCAAAGGAGACCAGAGGGTTACTGACATACTGGGCGGTTTTTTCCTAGTCCCAGTGAGTGAGTAAGACGCGCATTTCTTTTCCAAAACAACACCCCTCTTGCTTGGAGCTGGCATAACACAGCGGCAATGGTGCAGCTTGGTGGTCAGGACACCTGGCTCCGTTGCTGCTAAAAGTTCATTAAATTCTCTCACGGTGGCCCCTATTCGTGTCCTGTGCAGCTTTCTATTGGTCCACATTTAATCAGCAAGAGCAGCTGGAATGAGGGTTTTGCGAGGCTCCTGGCACGGTGAGGTGGCAGGGGCCCCGAGGTTCTTTTTGCTCCAGTAGCTGAGTTCTGCATTTTTCCGCCATCCCTACTTTGAGTGCATGGGGATTTCTGTATGTAAAGTGCTAGACAAATTGAAACTGGGCAGATATTGCTCAGGAATTGATTAGAATTTCATTTGAATATCTTTTCTCTAGTGTTATTTATTGTGGTTGAAACAGCCAAGTGCCAAGGATGCTTACTAACCATCAAGCTCCTTCTCTGGGTCAGCTGTCAATTTGGTTATAACCAAGAAAATGGCCTTGAGGACCTGTAGGAACTGCTAGTGTGTGAGTCATTCTTAGAGACTGATTCCAGAACGTGGGTAGCTAAGCTTTGGGGTGTATCAAAGTTCCCTGGGGTGCTAACATGCAGCAGAAGTTGAGAACCTGGTGTGAACCAAACCTGCCAGGCTTGCCAACTTAGCTTCTGGTACTGTACTTATATACTGAGACTTGCTTCAAACCTGTCCCACTGGGCAAGAGAGTGGGGGTTCAAGCTTCACAGAGGAGTAATGTATCTGTACCTTTCCATTCTGTTTTAAAAGTTGCTTTCGCTGGGCGGTGGTGGCGCACGCCTTTAATCCCAGCACTCGGGAGGCAGAGGCAGGTGGATCTCTGTGAGTTCAAGACCAGCCTGGTCTACAAGAGCTAGTTCCAGGACAGGCTCCAAAAACCACAGAGAAACCCTGTCTCAAAAAAAAAAGTTGCTTTCTAAAATGGTTACATATAAACTGTTAGTGGAGTACCCAGTGCAGTCTGTGATGGTTTAACTTGTGTTAAATAGGTTTCTTCAAATGCCTGCCATTTCTTCTGAGGAGGCAAGCCTGCTTCTGAAGATACCAGAGAAAGAACATTGTAACTGAAGGTTGCTTGGACAGAGAGGTTTTGCTGGATGCCCTGTTGAGAAGGGACTAAGACTCATCACCTCTTTTGCCTTTGTCTGTATGACCCAGTGGCAAAATCTGACAGGCAACAGCTCTCCAATTAAGTAGGCAGTTACAATCTCTCTCTCTCTCTCTCTCTCTCTCTCTCTCTCTCTCTCTCTCTCTCTCTCTCTCTCACACACACACACACACACACACACACACACACACACACACCACACTCAGAGAGAGAGAATCACAAGAGCAGAATATAGAGAAGAGGGAAAGGCTAAGAACAAAGGTTAGCAGCAAGTGGTTTTACCACTGACTTGTCTCTGGCCAGAACTCAAATCTGGCCATAGCTTCCAACCATACCTGATTTCACCTCCAAAGTCTGGATGAAATTCAACCCTCACAAGTCCTCCATGTACCTGGTGCTCCTTGCCTTGCTGTGAGCCCCATCTAAGGGATTTTCTTCTCCTCATATTCACCACGTTGTTGTCAGCCAGTAACCATATATCAGTTACATTCTTCATTGCTGTGACCACATACGAGATAGCACCAACCTAAGAGAACTTACATTGGCCCAGGGCTGAGAGGATCTGGCCCATCATGACAAAATTCATGGCAGCAAAAAGAGGAAGCTGCTCACTCACGTTTGGTAAATCAGAAAGCAAGGGGTGAGGAGTGGTAGTAGATAGCTGGTTTTCTCTCTTGTCTCCCTTACTCAGTCTGGAGCCAAGCAGCTGGGTCTGGCACTTGAAAAGCTCTCTCTTCCTCTAGCCCAGAGACACAGCATTGTAAGTAGGCGACATCTCCCAGACCTACTCAGCGATTGCTGGACCACTCATAGCTTCCTGTTACAAAATCACCCTTGATCAAACTGTGTAGAAACACTTCTTATTCTTGCTCCTTTTCCTACAGATAGAGTGCTTACAAGGGGAAATTTGAGCATCTTAGTAAAATCAGTACACAGTTCCATGTGTATCTTTAAACTCTTCTGCCTGTAGCCTGGGGACCAAAATTCTCTGTGAAAGGAACATCTTGATTCATGTTGTTAGTCCTCAAGTGCCCTTCTGTTTTTAGCTCAGTCTTTCGTGTGCCAACTTATTGCATATAACTGAGTATTTCCTCCTCCTCCCTTCAGCTACGATGCCTTAGTACTTAACTTTTGGTCTTATTTCCAATCTCATGATTATGGATTATGATTTTGACACAATTTTTTTATCATTATCTCTTCCCAGGTAAATAGAAAATTAACAGGCTATTCACAGAAAAAAATCAATAATCAGTCAGTGTAGGCATCACATTTCATGTTTAAAGCAATCAAGGAATGCACACACATACACACACGTACACACACATACACAAACACACTCCATATATACACATATATATGGCAGCTCTCCAATCAAATGAAATATTATTAAATAAATATAGAACTGCAGGAAAGTATGATAATTGAAGAATAATGTCATATCCTGACTATGCAATAGGATGTAAAGTTTATTTGGAGCAGATACTAAAGTACTTTAACTCTTGTTTTTAATAAATTCTAATAAAAATGCTATGCAAATTTAATAAAAATGAAAGACACAGATTAGCTATAAATTTAATCATTATTCTTTTATGATCATATTTACCACCAGTTTTCCCCTTAACTCTTCAGAGATCCACCCTGCCTCTCCCAACTTTGTATGCTCTTTTGTTTTACTAACCTACCTAGACTCCAATCTGTGCTGCTCCTAGACTCATGGGTGTGGGACAATCTGCTAGAGTGTAGTAAACCCACAGCGGCCACACACTTGAAGAAAGCTGACCATCCCTTCTGCGGAAGTTATCAACAGCTCCTCAGTTAAGGTGGGAGTCCTCTTGGATACTCCATGCTGAAGTGTTGGCTGGCTTGACCTTGTCCAGGTCCTATGTAGACAGCCACAGCTGCTGTAGGGTCATGAGTACCACAGGACTGTTGCATGCAGAGCAGTTGCTCTCATTCCCATCTTCCCGGGCCTTTGGCTCTTACACTCTGCCTGCTCCCTACAAACGTTATTATGTGCAGAGAGAGAGAGAGAGAGAGAGTGAGAGCGAGAGAGAACCCTAGAAAACATCTATATACTTTATGATAAGAAAATGACTCCAGAAGCCACTGATGCCCAGTGGCTAACTTCATAGAATGGACTGATGAGCGCTTTAAAAATCGGCAAAATAGTTTGATATGAAGATAAGATAAATACACAATAACTTATGTATTAAATTACTTAAATGATTTCAAGGTTGCAAAAGGATGCAGAAAATATACAGTGACTGGCATTAGATATTTAGTTTTTTAAATTTTCTGCTCACCTTTTTAGTTTTCATGTATTTGTCTCACAGATCACAATTAATAAATCAATAACACAACACTGTAAAAGCTTAAGAATTGCATTTAAGAACTGAGTTACTATCTGGTAATGATAGAAAGGGAAAATATAAACAATCTAAATAGCCAGTAAGAGTTATATGCTAATAAAATGTACTAATAGCTAGATTATTAGTATAATTTTAAGCATAAAATATGGGACAGAAATTATATTGATGCCTTTACATTCAGGCTAGGCTACGAGGAGCAGGAACAACATTCTTGAAAACGGTGGGTGGTTTGGGTGTTTGCCACAAAGCACTGCATGGTGGCCAGGCAGGAGAAAGTGACCTTGGTTTAAGACCTGCGGTGTGAGTGTGCAAACAAGGTGTCCTTGAGCATGCTGAGAAAATCTTCTTTCCCTCTTGTTTCTCTTCCTGAGAAGGCCACTGGGAACGTAATAGAGAGATGCAAATCATGTGTAACCAAAGATAGGGACAACCACTGGTCACCTTTTGGGTATGAAAAATGTTTGTTCCTCGACAAGACATCTGAGGGAAGAGCCCCCTGATGCCAGAGACAAGTGTTCAGTAATCTTATACTGTGCTACCTACTCATAATGGAAGGGGATCATTGATCCTGTGTGCAAAGGCGCTCTCTCTCTCTCTCTCTCTCTCTCTCTCTCTCTCTCTCTCTCACACACACACACAAACACACACACACTCACTCATACTCATAAAAGTTTTTCTTCACTTGGAACTGAGAGAAGTGACCTGACCCTATCTATACCTTACACACTCCTTATCTCGGGCCCTGGAGTGGATGGTAGCATAGTATGCATAGATTGTTACTGGCCCCTGAGTGCCCATACCTGCCTTGGACTAGCCTTGGATACTGTACTAGCAAGGAACCAATAAACTTTCATAGCAGCCTGTCCATGAACTTCGTTGTGTGATATTTTACAGTGAAAGTAAGCAACACAAAAATTGAATTTATTTCCCTGGAAACAACCCCTGGCAATGGAGCCTTGCATTAGGAAACTTGTGCAACTGTTCTCAGCACATGATGAATTTTGATTTTCTAACAGCTTCTGTGCCAGAAGTCTCAGAGTTATTAAGTTTGGTTTGATTTAATTGTTCTCTTTGCTTTTTTATAGTTCTCAGTAATAAAGTCAGTCATATATCATATGATTAAAGTACTAAAACCAGCGACAAATCGCTATACTTCAAAACAGAACAGTATACGCTTTTTTAGAAACCAATCCATAAGCTTGTATGTATTTATTGCTGGAGAGTATACCACTCACAATGTCAGCACAGCCTCCCCTTCACATAGCCTGGCCAAGAAAACCTGAGAGCTTCCGACAGGGAAGAAACGCTTAGTGTTAAGGAGAGCTCCATGAGGCAGAAAAAGAACTCTAGGCAAGAACCCTCCTCAGTGACACATCATGGTCTCACACTGAGCAAGAGATTGGAAATTAAGCTGTGTTGAGCCAACCTTCACAGGAACGTCAATTCCCAAATTAATGTTGTGTTGTCTATTTTATTCACTGCAATATTCCTTAATTAAATCTGCCATCCTGAAGGATCTCTGCCCCGATTAGCATTACAAATTAAAATACTAGAAGTCACTGTCAAATACCTTAAATATCTAAGTAAATACTTAAAATATTTACTCAAAATACAACAAAACACTAAGGAAAAAACTTGTGAAGGCATGATTGACTGAATTAGCACACTCTTATACACAATTGTTAGACATTTCTTCTTTGATTAAACAATGTAATTCATATAACAAGTAAAATGTTTGCTTTAGTTAGCTTTCCATTATTGTAGCATAGTAACTGAGATAAGCAACTTACTAAGCGAAAAGATTTCTTTTGACTCACAGTTTTAGATGTTTTGTTCTGTGGTTCTCCAACACTGTTCACTGTGGTGAAGCAGGAGGAAGGACCCACTTATATCATCACATCCAGAAAGCAAAACAAAACAAAGATGCTTGGGCCTACACATGCCAATCAAGGGCACTTTCCACTCCTCCCTTCCATAAGAGCCTAGCTCCTAAGGCTCCATTACTTTTCAAAAGCATCACATGCTGGGAACTAGCACTCAGCATCTGGGCTTTAGGGAACACTCAAAAATACAAACAATATGAAGCTGAGTATTCTTCTCTCAAGTTCAGGAAAGAATTGTGTTGGGATTTTGATGGGAATTTGGACTGAATCTGCAGATTGCTTTTGGTAGAATGGCCATTTTTACCATGTAAATCCTACTGATCCATAAGCATGGGAGATCTTTCCATCTCTAATATTTTTTTTTAAATTTCCTTCTTCAAAGACTTGAAGTTTTAAACTTATCATACAGATCTTTCACTTGCTTGGTTAGAGTTACTCCAAGATATTTTATATTATTTGTGGCTATTGTGGAGGGTTATGTTTTTTGATTTCTTTCTCATCCCCTTTATAATTTGTATATAGGAGGGCTACTGACTTTTTTGACTTGATCTTGTATTGAGCTGCTTTACTGAAGATGTTTATCAGCTGTAGGAGTTCCCTGGTAGAATTTTTGGGTTGCTTATGTATACTATCATATCATCTACAAATGGCAATACATTGACTTCTTTCTTATTTGTATCCCCTCAATCTCCTTTTGTTATCTTATTGCTAGAATTTCAATTACTGTATTGAATAGGTATGGAGAGAGTGGACAGCCTTTCTTGTTCCCAATTTTAGTGGAATTGCTTTGAGTTTCTCTCCATTTAATTTGATGTTGGCTACAGGTTTGCTGTAAAATGCCTTTATTATGTTTGCATATGTCCCTTGTATACCTGATATCTTTGAGACTTTTATCATAAATGGGTGTTGGATTTTCTCAAACACTTTTTCAGCATCTAATGAGATGATCATGTAAGTTTTTCTTTCAGTTTGTTTATATGGTGGATTACATTGGCAGATTTTCATATGTCGAACCATCTTTACATCTCTGGGATGAAGTCTTTTTGATCATGGTAGATGATCTTTTCGAAGTGTTCTTGGATTTGGTTTTCTAGTACATTATTGATTATTTTGCATCAATGTTCATGAGGGAAATTGGCCTGTACTTCTCTTTTTGTAAATCTTTGTGTGGTTTGGGTATCAGGGTGACTGTGGCCTCATAAAATGTTCCTTCTGTTTCCTTTGTGTGGAATAATTTGAGAAGTATTAGTATTAGCTCCTCTTTGAAAGTATAGTAGAATTCTATGCTAAAACTGTCTGTAGATATCTGTTAGATTCATTTGAGTCACAATGTCTGTCAGATTCATTTATTCTCTATGTAGTTTTTTTATCTGGGTGACCTGTTCAAAGGTGAGAGTGGGGTGTTGAAGTCTCCCACTATTAATGTGTGAGGTTCAATGTGCGATTCAAGTTTTTAGTAATGTTTCTTTTAAAAATGTAGGTGACCTTGTATTTGGGGCAAAGATATTAAGAAAATGTGGTACATTGACACAATGGAGTATTACTCAGCTGTTAAAAAATAACATGAAATTTGCAGTCAAACTAAACTAAAAAAAAAATCATCCTGAGTGAGATAACCCAGGCTCTGAAAGACAAACATGGTATGTACTCACTTCTAAGTGGGTATTAGCTGTAAAGTAAAAGATAATAATGGTACATCTACAGAGCAGAGAGACTAAGTAAAAAAGAGGACTTAAGGTATGGATGCAAAGATCTCCCTGGAAAGGGGAAATTGAATAGATTTTTCAGGCAGACTAGGGAGGGTGAAGTTGGGAACAGTGTTGACAGAGGTTACTGTCCCACCTGGTCCCACAGCTATTCAGTTACAAAGAAACACACAGAGGCCTACATTAATTATAAACTGGTTGACCTATTAGCTCACACTTCTTATTAACTAACTTTCACATCTTACATTAACCCATAATTCTTGTCTGTGTTAGCCACATGACTTGGTACCTTTTATCAGTGAGGCATTCTTATCTTGCGTCCTCTGCATCTGGGTGATGACTGCAGACTGAGCCTTTTCTCTTCCCAGATTCTCCTGTTCTAGTCACCCCACCTATACTTGCTGTCTGGTTGCTCCACCTATACTTCCTACCTAGCTACTGGCCAATACACATTTTATTAAGCCAATACAAACAACAAATCTTTACAGGGTAGAAGACTATTGTCCCACAGTACTCCTCCCCTTTTTTTCAAAACAAGAACTCTGAATCTCCTTTGTTTAGCTTTTTCCTGCCCATTATCCTTAACAACTTGTAACCAACAATCTAAACAAAGGCAAACATCCATAATCCAATTTTTGGGAATGTGGGCATAGTTTTCCCGGCTACTTCCTGCTGTTTGAGGGCTCTGATAATCTTATGGGAACCTAAAGAAAATTTAGGATTATGGTCAAGTCCTGACTAGAATATTCTGTGAGATTTGATCATTTCAGCTAGCAGTCTTGAAGCTGTTCTGGATGCAGGACTCAAAGGAATCTCCAACAGAGGTCCTCTGAAATGTTGAATCATCTGGGCCATCTGCTTTTATTGGAGATTTTTTTGGGAGGGGGTTCCTTTATCAAACCTGATTTTTCTTAACCCAGAATGAATCTGCAGCATCTCATTTCCCATGGAAACAAAAGCAAAACCTCTTCTCCAAAG
>NW_004949107.1:3050841-3085595 GCF_000317375.1 Microtus ochrogaster
TCTTTAATTTGCTAAGTGATATGGCTAGGATTAAAGCTGTGGCTTTGACAGCTGGATCCACCCCATTTCTTAGCTTTCTGAGTCTAGCTTCATGGCAGAGGTACTGATGGGAGTCATGTTTTTTGTCACAACTCTATGGAATTTCAGTGTCCCTGCCACCACCAAGAAGCATGCTGTCAGCTATTCATGAATACCATTTAAGTGTTTTACAGTGTGGTCTCTTAAAAGAGCTGCAAGGTTTTTGCTTTTAAAGCTGAGTCAGGAAGCCTCTCTTAAATGAGACACACTTACCTCTAGCAAGCAGAGCCTACCTGAGAAAATGCTGCTACCAAGAAGCTGTGATTAACTCTGTATTGTGTGTGCATCTAGAATTACTTCCCAAGCTTTCTCAGGTTTTATGTGGATGTAGCTGCCCATGTTGATGCCAAAAAGTGGGGTAGTGCTGTGGGAAATGGTCTGGTACCCTGTAAAGATTTGTCACCTATATTGGTTTAATAAAATACTGATTGGCCAGGAGCCAGGCAGGAAGTATAGGCAGGGCAACCAGAGCAGGAGAATTCTGTGAAGATGAAAGGTTCAGTCCATAGTCATCACCCAGACACAGAGGATGCAAGATGAGAATGCCTCACTGATAAAAGGTGCCAAACCATGTGTCTAACACAGACAAGAATTATGGGCTAATTTAAGATGTAAGCATTAGTTATTAAGAAGCCTGAGATAATAGGCCAACCAGATTATAATTATTGTAGGCCTCTGTGTGTTTCTTTGGAACTGAATAACTGTGGGACTGAGCAGGACAGAAACCTCCATTAAAAGAACAGGAGGAATCAACTGGGGATAAAAAAAATACTAGGATTGTAGTGGTGTGAGAGGCTTTAGTTGACCTTCGCCATGTGGGGCACCTCAGAACCCCCATCTCTTCATAAGCATTGTGAGCTGTCAAATTCAGATCTAAACATGAGCTGGCTGTTTACATGGCAATAGTTCTTGAAGACAGTGTAGTTCTGTACCCATCTAAACAGAGCTGGGAATTTATTTATTTTTTTTTTGCATACACTGCATGGTAAGAAATATAGAAACCATCAATCTGTAGGGGTTTTTTTATAAGCATATTTTTTTAAAGTGACTCAGCTTAACTTTTTCTCAATTTTTAAGCCAGAAGCTTTACCCTAGACACAGCACGTGATGACTGGAACAGAGCATCCCTAGAAGGTGCTATCAGGGCTTGGAGGCCCTTCTGCTGTTGGCTTGCCCTACTACCTGTTGCTCCTGAATCCACATTTGCAGTTTACCAAAAGCTAGAGGGATATTTACTTGCAATCTCTCTATCTGCTGTCATACCTAGTCCTGGCTGCCAAAATGAAGAGGTCCAGGCTCTTTAGGGGACCACAACCACAATGATGATGTTGCTGAATGATAAATGGCTCTTTTGATTCTTTATAATGTTTATGGCTATTTAAAAACATGATGATTTTCATTTATTATTGATATAAAAGAGGTACATTTTGGGCTGTTTTTAGGTTCTGTCTATGATAAAATAATTCTGCTATGTAAAATAGGCTCAAAAGGGATACTGCTAAGTTTAAGGTAATATGTTACCTAATTCTGAAAATCCACCATACTAATGTTCAAAGTAGCTGTATCAGTTTACATTTTTATGAGCAATGGAGGATTTTTATTCCACATTCCCTTAAGCGTAAATTGTCAAATAATGTTTTTAATTTGGTCATTTTTACAGGGATAAGATAAAAATTTAAAATTGTTTGATTAAAAAAAATACTAGGAGAAACAACTGGAATTGCAGGTATTGGGGGCAAGTTGGAAACGTAGTGCAGTGAGAACTCTGTGGAGCCTATGAGAGTAACCCTAGCAAACACTCCTAGTAATGGGGACACAGAGCCTCAATCAGCTACCTTCTGTAACCAGGCAAAGTCTCAAGTGGGAAGACTAGGACATCATCTCTTTGAACTATGGTTTGTCCTGCCTCCAGAATGTTCTGGCACCACAGCCTAGGAGAATCCTCATCAAAGAGACCAGAGAGACTTCATTCAGCAACTAATGGGAACAGATGCAGATTACCACAGTCAAATACTGGGCAGAGCTCAGGGAGTCCTGAGGAGGAAGGGGAGCAAGCAGTGTGGTCAGGGACACCTGTGTGGATCATCAAGTCACTATTTTACAAGTACCTTGATCATGGTCAGTACTTTAAAGATGTTAGCTATGATAAAAAATTATTATCTTCATGTCTGCAGAATGATTGAATAGTGGACTTGGAAGTTACTGTATTACAAAGAGTCTTCCAAAATAGACACAATTCAACTTTGGGTGGAGTCTAGCTACTCTGAAATACCACAGTGTACAGTGGAATTCTAACTCTGTTTAAACTTCATGGGTTTTCTTGTTGTAGCTGAATCCACTAAAAGAAAACACAGGGGATACATTTGAAGTTAGAGCTATAGACATGGCCTTTCTTTCTGCAGAGGAGTCCAGTGCCAGAGGAAACAGTTGCAAGAAGTGATAAATGAAACTATATAAAATTAAAAAAAATTCTTAACAGAAAACAAAAGTATCAGAGGAGTAAAGAGACAGGCTTCAAAATAGGAGAAAATCTGCCAGCAGTACCTCAGACAGGGAGCTGATGATCGCCCAGAATACATAAAGAATTGCAAAAATCAGCCCAAACCACAAACATGCCTGGCGGTGGGCCAATGAGGTAAATAGACTGCTCTCAAAAGAAGAAACACAAAGGGCTGATTAATATACATTTTTAATGTTCAACATCCTGATCCATCAGTGAAATGCAGACTAAAATCACTTTGAGATTTCATCTCACTCCAGACAGAATGGCCAAGATCAAGGAACAAATCATGACCACTGTTGGCAAGACTGGGGGGAAAGAGGGACTTCTCTTCAGTGCAGGTAGAAGGAGGGATAACTGGTGAAGCCTCTATGATAATCAATATGGAGCTTCATGCAAACATTAAAAATAAAATTACTACATGACCCAGCTATCCTATACTTGAATATTGGTTTTTGGCTTGTTTATTTTTTTCTTTGACATTGACTATAAGGTCCTATGGAGGATGTCATAACTCTTGATTCCAGTGCTTGCACCCAGAATGTAGACAGAAAACCTTTGTAAATTCATAGATGCCCTTTGGGTCACTTAGAGAGAACTCTAGGCTTCTTCTATTCCTGTTCATATTTTTTAGTTTTTGGAATTAAAATATAGTCAAATCATTTTACCTCTTCCCTAGGACTTTTCAGGATACTGGGAATGTGGCTTGTGACCTGGTGACTCTTCAACACTCACACATCAATTCAACCGCTCCTGATTACTAGTGGGCCTGTGGAAGTGATTTTCTCAATATGGAATATGTCCAGCACTATGCTCATTGCCTGGGAACTTATTAGGAAAGCGGATTCTGAGGCTGTGCCTCACACTGACTAATCAAGCACTCTGAAGCCGGCTTCTGGCAATGCCGTTATAATACTCCCCACAGGTAATTCTGATACACCAGATCTACTTGGAGGTCATGACCCAGTCCAGCTGCCACAGGTCGACCACTGGTTCCACAAGAAAGGGGCACAGAGCAGAGGCAATCTGGCCAGGAGGGGAGCACCTGGCAGGCTCTGAGCTTTGGAATGCCCTAGCCAAGTGCAGCTGCAGCATCCAGCTGGGACATGATCCTCCTTGGGTGGAGCTCTCATTACTAATGGAAGCTGGGTCAAGCTAGGGACACAGGGTGTGGGTGGACCCGTGGAAGCTTAGGTCTGAATGAAGGATGAGGAGTTGAAGAGCAATCCAAATCCAACCTAGAGATCAGTGAAAAGATGCAAAGCGGAACAAACTGGCAGATGTATATTGGACCCAAGTCAGAGAAACTGGTTGTGTCATCAGGAGCTTCATGAGCTTAGCTGTGGGGCTTGGTTTCTAAGACTTCAGTGTGCATGCCACTGGCACTGGGTTTTGTGATTTAGTCCTAGTTTCTGTTCTGTCCATATCCACTGAGCCCTGAGGCTTCCCACACCAGGAAGGTTCTAAAGAACTGTGTGCTGGATGAATTTGCTCTCTGTGTCTCAAGTAGCTCCTCTACTGCCAAGGCAATGGTGCTCATTACTGCTCTGCTTAGCAAATGAGGTAATGACTATGAAAGCCCTCTGCAAACTCTGAAAATTTTATACGCATAATCTATATTTCAACTGGCATTTCCGGTGACTTTTCTGTGCCTAAATGTCACCAGGACTGAAGTACCAATCATTATAACAGATTTGTTTATTTTGTAAAAGGTGGTTAGAACGGAAAGGAGAAGAC
Source organism: Microtus ochrogaster (assembly GCF_000317375.1). Lineage (NCBI taxonomy): Eukaryota > Metazoa > Chordata > Mammalia > Rodentia > Cricetidae > Microtus > Microtus ochrogaster. The sequence continues at coordinate 3,055,157 of NW_004949107.1, forward strand.
TCGATTCAAGCCTAGTTTGGTCAACTAACGGTTATACAGTGGGAGGCTAATTATTATCTTCATTGTCAAGAAAGTTGAGATCATAAGACCCATGGTCAGGAAGAAGTGAGAAGGTGGACACATTACATCTGGCACTTATCAGGTACACAATAGCTGAGGAGGGAGTCAAGTGTAAAGTGAAAGTTGCAAGTTAAACTATCCCCCTGTCCTGAATCTTACAGTGATCTTGTATATATTCAGAGTGAGTGCAAAAGTCACTAAAACATCCTCTGATGTCTCCAAGCCTGTTAGGAGATCTGGTCTGCGCTTATACGCCTCTAGTCCTTGGCTTGATCTGACCACACTGGTCTCCCCACCTTCCTCTAATGTTGCCTTTGCAGTGGGGCTTTTTGTCATGTTGTTACACACACACAAAGCCTTGCCATTTTGCCTACTACCTCCCCTATGCTCGACTTTCCTCCTTGAACTACTCTCTATCTACCGCACAATTTCTTTCTTTGCTCATCTCATTTCCTTGGTCTCTTCGATTACACCAGGTTGGCCACTGTGTCTCTTTTCCTGCATTATCCTCAAGTTCTGAAGGATGGTTGGCATGTACTAGGCTCTTAGGACTTTGTTGCTGGGTGAGTCAAGGTGACCACTGTATTGATTACACTACAATTCTACCTGAGGCTTATATGCCTTTTCATATTGTTATTATTTGGATTTTTTTCCTTTTTAGTTAAGAATTGCATTTCTGTGTTCTTTCAATTGCTAGTAATCATTTCGGTCAAGTGCTGAGCCAGGTATGGAGATGTTTGAGGAGGAGTCTGTTTTTTACTTTTTCTTTTCTTCTCTTCAATCAAACACAACATAATATGATGCAATAAGATCAGGTACATATCATCATATCAAGGCATGACGAGGCAGCCCAGTAGGAGAAACAGGGTCCCATAAGTAGGCAAGAGAGTCAGTAACTGTTCTGCTCACACTGTAGGAATCCCACAAGAACACCAAGTTACTTAGCCATAACATTTATTCAGAGGACCTAGGATAGACCCTTTCAGGTTTTCTGATCCCTGTGATTCCAAAGAGTCCTAGTTAATTGATTCTGAAGGCCATGTTCACCTGGTCTATCTAGCATTTTGCTTTATTTTAAAGATACTGAAACTGAAACTTAGAAGTGAAAATGGCTTAGCAAGATAAAAGAGAGAGCACATGTAGAAGCTAAGAGATCTACCCAAAGAAGGAAGCTTCCTCAGCCATCCACATGGGATTATAATGTGTCCTGAAATGAAGCTCAGAAACTGGTTGTTTAAAAATAATATTAAAAGTGTAAAAAAATTAAATAAAAAAGATGAAAAACAACAAAACAACTCTTATATCCCTATCGCAGAAAGAGCTACAATTCAGTTTTTGGGTTACCAACATTTTTGGTTCTTTCTCCCTTTTTCTGCTATAAATATATAGAACCTAAGATGTAGAAAACTTTAATTGAATTTTTGTAAAATGACATACAGTCTATATTTTATTTTGAAAAATGTATGTTACTTGAAACTTGAAATAAGGTGGAAAGAACAAAATAAAAATCATTCAATACTCCAAGAATATAAATCCCCCTCAAGAGGCTCATGAAGCTTACATGGAAATTTAAGAATGTTCATATAGCCACAAGACAAGAAGGAAAGTTACCCTGGCAACCAGAGACTTCTTGGTTTGCTCCTGTACATTGGCATTGTACTACATGCTGTAATGTACCATGGAAAATGTGCTTTCACAGGGACCAGGAATCTCAGTATCTTAGCAAATTTAGTGTAGTAAAAGCTGATCAGAATTCACTGAGTTTTCTTCATTCAATAATTTTCTACTTCTCATCATAATTCAAAAAAAACAAATCTAGGTTATAGGAAGGATTTAATATAAAATTGATAGACATTTTACTCACTAATTTTTCTGGAGGGGATGCAGGGGAAAGTATGTAATTTGAAATGTTTTTGAGAAAATCTTACATAGGTATTCTATTTACACATTTACATCATTTTTATCCCCTTTTCTCCCCATTCCAACTCCTTCAATGTTTCCCTACTCTTTCTAGAGTTCATGATCTTCTCTTTCATAATTACCATTGTTGAATGCACACACATGCATATATGCAAGCAACTGAGTCCATTTAATGTCATGCAGGCATGTGTATGTGTCTGTGTTTAGGGCTGAAAACTTGCGGTTAGGTAACCTATCAGGGAGGCTGATCCTTGGAGACTGACTCTCTCTCCCTCATCAGCCATTTATTGCCTTTCACCTTCATCTATGTGCAGGACCATGCGGACTCTCTGTTGTCCATGTTCACATGTGAGCTGTTGTTGCCATTTTGTAGGTCTTGCTTATGCAACCATATTGTTGAGATTCCATGGGTAGAACTTATCTGTTAGGTCAAAGAGCCACTGTCAGCAGATGACCTGGTCCACTGACTCTTACAGCCTTTCTGCCACCTTGTCTATGTTCCCTTGAGCCTTAGGTGTATGGAGATGTAATACAGATGTACCGATTGGGTCTGGGCACCTCACAGTTACTATTCTCTATATTTTCAAAAGCATGCATCTCTGTTGTAGCCACCAAGGCTGTGGAAGGAGCTTATCTGATGCGGAATGAGAGTAATGAGCATCTGTGAAAATAAGGTCATGCATTTAGCATCCAGGCAGAAATTAAAGAGGTTTAGAAAAATGAATACAATTAGCACCCCTCCAAGGTCTATGACCTCTTCAGCCATGGGTAGATGGTTGGTTTCACCTTATAAGGTATAATTCCCTTTTCTTAAGTTGCTCTCAAGACAAATTAAACAGTTATCAGTTACCCCAAAGATAACAGTACCTCTATTATATCATTGAGGGTTTTTTGCCAGGATGGTCATTTTTGTTCAGGACTTTATAGCTGGGTATGAGTACAGATTACTTTACTCCCTTGGCTACTTGGTCACCTTCTGGCACTATGACGGCTAAATGCTTAGAGAGAAGACTTCCAAGTCAGTTCCAGCTCAATTACAAAGTAATGGGTCTGAAGTGCGTGATGTCTTCAGAAGCAGAGTTTTACCATTAAGTTGGAGGAAGCAACGGAGAACAGTAGCAATTACCTGTATTTTGCTGGAAGTCTCTTGGAACCTAGACCAATAACTTGAAGGGAGATTTCTCACAGTTGGGAATTTTGTTAGATAGTGTATGTAACGAGAAGCTGAGAGCTGTGTACTGCTGTCCGGCTAGCTTATACCCCGAAATAATAACACACAAATTGTATTCATTTAAACACTGCCTGGCCCATTAGCTCTAGCCTTTTACTGGCTAACTCTCACATCTTAATTAACCCATTATTAATAATCTGTGTAGCACCTCAAGACTGTGGCTTACCGGCAAGATTCTAACCTACGTCTGTCTCGGGCTGGAGAATCATGGCATCTGCCTGACTATGCTTCTTTCTTCCAGCATTTGTTCTGTCTACTCTGCCTATCTAAGCTGCTGTCCTATCAAAGGCCAAGGCAGTCTCTTTATTTGACCAATGAAAGTAACACATAGACAGAAGACCCACCTACATCATTTCCCCTTTTTCTGTTTAAATGAAAAGAAAAGTTTTTACTTTAACATAGTAAAATTACATATAAGGAAACAGCTATCAAGCAAGAATTACAGTTATAATATTTATATCTACTTTATCTTTTATCATAACTAGGGAAAACTGTAACTATCTATTTATTCTTCAACTCCATCAAAGACTTCAGAAGGATATAATACTACCTAAGTAAACAAGAAATAAGCAACTTCCAAATTCTAGAAATGACAGAGACATCTTGTTGCCTGGACAGTCACCCAAAGTTCTTTTGTACTGTTGGGGCATCCATCTTTAGCCAACAGGCCCATAGTTTCCAGTAGACATTTCCATGAAGCAGGAAATTTTAAAGACAGTTCAGTCACTTTTTGCTGTGTCCTATAGAATGTCTCGCAGACTCTTTCATGAATCAGGAACCCCCGAAGGACCATCTCACCTTTAGGCAAGTTCAGAAGTCCTCTCTCTGTGGGTTTTTTGTGTCCAGTCTATGTATCAGTTTAGGCAAGAGCAGTTTTTGCCCAAATGGCTATCAAACTCCTTAAGGAGCTTCTTTGATGCCCATCTTTCTCTTGAAGTAGATTGGTGCTGCCAGGAGCAGATGTGTCTCATTGTCATGAAAAGCCATAAGTTATTAAAAACATTTAAAATGTCATATTCTGTAGTCTTTGAAAGATAAGAAGAATGCCTATCTGAAATGTATCTATGAACATCTAGAAAATATAACATGACTACAAGCTTTACTATTATCGACAATTATCTATTATCCTATATTTTTTAATTATACATTATATTTTTAAATAAACTACACAATCACATACTTAATCAAGATCATAAACACACATACATATAACAAATTGACCTTAAAATCCATACCAAAAATGAAAATTATTCATATCTATATCATATACCCCTTCATGTAAAAGAACATCTATAAGCAATATTTGGGAATATGGGCGCAGTTATTTCTCTCCAAACTGTTTCGTGCTGAATGAGGGTGCTGTTAATTAGATCTTTCATGGTATAACCTGTGTGCTAGGTTCATCTCAGTCAGCAGTTGAGCAAAGAAATTTTTGGAGGGTGTTACAGCAACCTTTCAGGAGGGCGTGGTCTATCATACCATATTGGGATAGAAACAATCCACAAGGTCTCATCCTCTGTGAAAACAAAAGAAGAACCTCCTTTCCAAAGCATCATGTTCTTAGACCTTTATTTGACCAATAAAAATAACACATAGACAGAAGACCCACCTACATTAAGTGTATCCACTCTATCTATCTATCTATCTATCTATCTATCTATCTATCTATCTATCTATCCATCTATCTATCTATCTAATTATCTATCTATATCTCTACCTTTTATTTATCTATCATTTATCTAATGAATTTTTAAGTAAGTGTATAAAACAACATATATTTTCAGGTACTCTAATGCTTTGTTGTATATTTTGCTTTGACCATTATACTTGGTGACTTCTCTCTAGCTTGCTGAATGATTAGCATCCAGAAATATTTTTGCACTATTATTCACTGTGCTTAAGTACATGTATTTATTTAATAGTTTTTTCCCAAAGCACATGTATTGGGTAACAGATTCTTTTAGGTCTTCTGCAAAATAAAGGCTCTGTGACTTAATGTGTTTGTGGAAAAACACATTACAGACATATGTAAAATGTGAGAAGTTTTACAGAGGAAAAAGAATTTTAAATCATTAGTGTCATACGTTTTATCACTTTGAATGTCCTCGGTGACAAGCGCTCAATTAGATTATGCTCATTGCAAGCCAGTAATCAACACTGACATTTTTCTGTCTCATAGCCTGGAGGGCTGGAGGGCTGGAGGGCTGGAGGGCTAGAGGCCTGGGGGTCTGGAGGCTGCAGGATTGGAGGTCTGGGGCCTGGAAGGCTGGAGGGCCAGTTTTAGAAAGCCAGTGCTTAGCAGCAATGCTTGATCTGTGTGCTCCAATTCCTAAGTGGTGTGGAGACTTCAGGTGAGCCAGGACATCTGCTAAAGATCACAAATGCCAGAGGGTCTCCAAAGCCATCAGTTCAAAAGCATCCACTGAAACGGGACCATTATTCTGAGAAATAATGCTTACTTTTCCAGGAGTAAAACCTCTTAGGTGAAAGAGCACTCTATATAAATTTCCATACTTCAAGCTGTTTCTCCTTCACAAAGAGAACAGCTAAACTTCACCCGAGCGAGCCAGGCACCTAGGCTGACTAAATAGCACAAAATCTGGCTGTTGGAGCAGCGCTGGTTTCACTTTTCCTGCCTTTGAAGCTCAAATCCATTTGGTAAGGGAGCCTAAGCATCGAGGGAAAACAGTGATGTGAAGAACAGGATGCCCTGGCTGACGGATTTGGGAAGGCATCAGATTACTGACTTTTCAGCCAGCTCACAGGGGATTGCTTTCCTCTTTACTCCACAGCGCCTGCCCGGCAGTATCAAATCATTCCCACACTATAAAATAGGCCTCCAAACCCCGTGCCTTGCAGGAGACCAAGGTTTTGGCTTTTGGAGGGTTTTCTCCAGAATCGGAAATGGATTCCCAAACCAGCAGTGTCTCTGCGGTTTTGTTCAAAGGCAGAATCATTTGGCTCAGGCTATAACAGTAACTGAAAGAAGAGACAGACAATCATGTACGGTGGCGGGTCTCGTTGACAGGACATGCCTTCCTCTCTCATCATGATTTTATGGCACTATGGCTGGGTTTTGTCTCCCGTAAACACGTTGATCATTCTTGCTCAATCTTTTGTTGCTGCTTAGCTATTTTTCCTTTTGTATATTTTGAGAATAATTTTAAAGACATTGCTAATTACTTGTGACACAGTACATATAAAGTAAAAATAATGCATTATGGGATATATAGGTATTTATAGCAAAAAAAAAGCATGCAAGTTTATAAACATGTACTGAGAAAGCTTCTGTGATTTTCGAGTTCACATGTAAGTATGTGGTCTTGAACATTTCCTGTTGTTTTGGGTGGACAATATTTATACAAACAGAAAAACAAATAAGCAAAAAACCTTTTAATGAATTTTATCTAATTACAATATGGCAAGAATATGTTTTGGTTCGCTGTGTTATATTTTCTCTAGGAATAGTGCCCCGAGCTGCCACAGTGGAGGGAGGGTTATTTGTGAACAGAACACTCATTGAAACTAGGAGGGAAGGAGTGAATACAGAAATTATCTGCTATCTAAATGTGTCCTGCTTTTCCCTCCTGTTAACTGGCTTCATACATCTTTCTCGAGGAGAGGACACCTGCCATTGTAATCACTGTCTCTATGACTGCAACACTCTTATGCTCCAACACGGGGGTGAAATAATCTTGTTGATAAGGGACTTTATCAAGTACCCATAAATGAATTTTGAGTAGGAAAATGCTCGATTATTTGAAGAAGGCAAAAGATTATCAGGTTTCTTTCCTAGAAAAAAGTTCTGGTAAGTCTTCTGGCTTACAGCAGAAACCGTAATTGAAAGAGAAGCAATAGAACCATTATTAAATTTTACCACATTATTTTATATATTAATCAAGATACTGTTCTCGAAATGTCCAATGAGGTCTCTTAATAAAATTATATTTGTTTTGCACGTACCATACACCATTTCTCATATAGCAATAAGCTCACGTTATTATTATTTTCTCCATTTCCCAGAAAATTAACCTGAAGTAAGGTCTAAGCCATATGCTTGAGGTTACAGTTAGTGAAAATGGTTTACAAATTCCAACCCTTATCTTCTAACCTAAAAACATTGAATAAATTAAAACAAGTATATAGCAATTTTTTCTTTTTAAACACTCAAATAAATGAGAATCATGGTTTCCTTGTATTTGACATTGAGCAATGAATAGACCTGTCTCTAGAAACAGCTGACAGTTGTACTGGGAGTTGAGTAGATGTAAGAGTTGCTACCAACTCAACTGAGAGTTCCAGGGCGAGGGTTTTTTTTATCAGATCAAAGTGTCTGCTAAATCATCTGGATGTGGCCATGTGCCCTGGGACCCAACTCTGCAAGTCCTAGGCCCTTCCAGTCTATGAATAGTGCCGTGACTCTACTGCAGGCCGGTAAGGACCAATTCCTTCAACTTTAAGGCCTGCTATGGTGGAGGGTAAGTAGAAGGTTTTTAAAAATAAAGCAGTGGTGTGGGATGCCTTTCACACTCAGCTTAGAGTAGATAACTGTACTAAGGGTCTTTAGTGACAGTCAATCGCTATGTGGTCTTTGGAGCTGTGCCTCTATCAAGTTTATTGCAATGGCCTCTGAACTTGAAACCTGTGAGGTATTCAATTCAGAAAATATAAAAAGGTACTTTAAATGCCATGAACAAATTTATATACATACACATATATGTATATATGTATATGTATGTGTATATATATATATATATATATATGAAAAGGAATAAAAATTAAAATACAATGAAAAAACTTACATAGTTTGGGACAAGGAAAAGTTCACAGTCTTAACACTTCACTTCTTACCACATCTGTGCCCAGTCCCCGGCTCTAAATTTAAATTATCCAGTAAGTCACCATGGTGGTCTCACCTGGAATTAGACAACAACTAACTAAATAGACTCTTTTATCAGAAGTCATGCACACTTTATTCTCAACATAGCATTTAGATCAATTCTTATAAAATTCCATTCCCTTCCTTATACCCCTCAAGGTCTCACTATACTGTCTGTAAGACATTATGTTAGCCGTCTCTCTGGGAATCTCTGAGTTCATCTCTACCCACAGTCTTCATCGCTGATTCCACTCCAGCCCCATGGACATCTTGTTGGTCAAACATGCCAGGCCTACCTTGATACATACTACATGCACACATAAATATCTGTTCTCTTCTTTTTTAAAAAAATATTTATTTATTATGTATACAATATTCTGTCTGTGTATATGCCTGAAGGCCAGAAGAGGGCACCAGACCCCATTACAGATGGTTGTGAGCCACCATGTGGTTGCTGGGAATTGAACTCAGGACGTTTGGAAGAGGAGGCAATGCTCTTAACCTCTGAGCCATTTCTCCAGCCTCCATCTGTTCTCTTCTTCACTTAGAATGTACAACTTTCAACATCCTTGTCATTTTGGTGTTTACTATTTATTGCTTTGTGCATTACTTATCTCTGTCAGTCTAAACAAGTGGAGATAACTGTGCTCTCTGAACACAGCAGAGGAATGTTGTGAAATTATAGAAAATTATGGACATTTGTTTCAGGCTTGCGGAATGAATAAATACTGAGAGCTGCGCCTTTCTGCCATATTTAAACAAAATGGTATGCCAAGTATTGGTCAAAGTGAAAATGATGATCCCACCATCTATTGGCATTCATGGTCCTTCTTATTGGCTTCACAGAAAGTGAGCTGTGATGCTGGAAAGGACCTTGGCCTGCAAATTTACCCACCCATAGAACCCCTGTCACTACCAGCCCAGGCGACGTCAGCTAAGCCACCTTGGCACATCCACCCTTCGTTTTCTCAACTGTGGAACTGGAAAATCTTCAATGCCCACCTCTCATGGTTGCCATGACAAATGAATTATTCTACATATACAGTTTGCTCAATAAGCAGTATCAATGGCAGTAATAAGTGCAGTGACTTTTACAAATATGCAGCCAGAAAATGATCGGAAAGAGTTAAGTATTGTAACTCTCAGCTTCAAATCACTATTTCTGGATAAATATTAGTTTTAAAAATTTCAAAAATAGGCTCTTGTTTTTCTAGCATCTCCAAGGTAACACATCTGATCAATACAAAGTGTAACCTCCCAGATTCTTCAAACCCCTTACCCTAACGACTTTTTCTATACTTAAAAGGCACTGGGGACCTCAAAGAGTAATGCAAGTTATTCCTATAAATATTTATTTAACACATTCAAAAGTAGAATTAATGACATTTAAAGTATACATTAGTTCATTTAAAATATCAAGAGTAAGCCCTTTTTGGAGCTAAAATGCTCTTTTGAGAATCTACGTTTTTAACAAGGCCATTGATAGAAAGGGTAGCAGTTACAGATTCGGAAATCTCTTTCATGTTGCTTAACAGAAACCTGAGCCCTCCTGTCGGCCTCGTGTCCAGCTTCTAGAGATATCATATTGCACGTCACACGGCCTTTGGGAGACCTCACAGTACACTCATGAGAAATGAAAACAATGAAGACAAATAGTTTTCCAGTGTTATTCTGAAAGGTGTGGACTGTGAGGTGGTTTCAGAAACCTTCCCTTAAATTTTTGAGACACATTGGGACCTAAGAGGCTGGGTTATGGACTTTTCTTATTGGGGATTGATAACAATGCAGCATTTTGAAATTTTTTTTCACAAATTATTTAGAACCTTTCTGTTTGAAAAACTTAAAAGATGAAAATCATGCCTTTTATCTCTGCTTCATCCTCACCCGAACAAATTAAAAGTCACGCATCAAAGATTCAGTGTTCCTTGTTTAGTGAGCACCAACACCCTTTCTACCATGCTATGTTGTCCAGTATTTAACCTTGGCTTAAATGGTTGTTAGCATAACTGTATGAGCCCCTGAAAGTTCTGTGAAAACCATACACTTAAAAAAATTAACCTTAGGCATTATTAAAAGCTGTTCTAGGAAACGAAATCAAGTGTCATTCAGCTTTCATTACACAGCTACAAAAGCAATGAGAATTTTTCCATAAAAATAAATGCTCGTGAATCGGCATTGGAAACTAGAGATAACTGATTAATATGTACTCAAAAAAATGGAGGACATTTTACTAAATAAATCACCTCTTGGACTGAATTTTAAGCCATCCTCTGTTAAGTAATGAATAACACGTGTAGCACTCCCAGAGCCAAATCAGGGGAAGCGGCAGTCAGCAGTCCTAAGGCCTCTGTTCCCTGCTTCAGCTCCCATCTGGAAGCAGGCACCACAGACCTGCAGAGGACTCATGCTACGCTCCCCTGGGGCTTCTGCTATCTCTGCAAACCGGGGTCATGGAAACCTTGCCATCAATCTGAAAGGAGCCGATTTTTTAAAGAAGGAGAATGTCCCGCGAGACAGAATTAGCTGAAGCAATCTGAGTCCCTGCAGAAAGATTTGAAGCTTAGGTAACTCGGGTAGAAGGGAGTGTACGGAAAGGATCCAGGGGAACTTTGTAGAACTCGCTTTTGCATTTGTGTGCCGGGGGCAAATGCAGAGAGAGCAGAAGGAAGTGGGCTTGGTGGCAGAAGCCGGAGTCTTTTAACCTGGATAGTGACTTAAACAGTAGGCTCGCCTCTCTCACCGCTCTGAATCACACCCCGAATGTCACAAACTCTCCATTTTCCAAGGTTACACCTGAATGAATCTCGCTGCCCAGCTTGAAGCATGCTTTGATGGCGGTTAGAATTCGCCAGGGTCTTGAGTACTCCCGGTGGTCTCTGAGGGAGCCTAGCAGATCTGGACTGCTGAAAACAAGAAAGAAAAAAAATTATCCCCTTCATTCCTTCACTGTAAATACTGAAGCCGAAATACTCACCAAACATGTCTAGACCAGAGTGGTATTCCTGAGAGCTTTCATCCCGCTGTGCCAAGCCTCCTGGCCCTTTCTGACTCTGTTAAGTCTGGCCCAGGAGAGCTCTGCAGGCCCAGAGGTCTCTTTGATCTTCTTTTGTTTTTCTTCTTCTGGTTTCTGTCCCATAAGCTTATATCAGACAATGCCTCTTCCTAACTCCCCACTCGGGAGGAGGCTGTTCCTTCATTTCATTTGTCATGTATCTAACGTGATTTCCTTTGGCATCGTGCCCTGTCCCCTGGGAGTAAGAGAGACTCCATCCTGGGGACCCTCAAAGATTCCTGTCTGTGTCTCAGCCAACACTCAAAGCTACAGACCTGGATTACTGGGGAGCCAGGGTCAGGCTCACTCCAGAAAAGCTGAGTAGAAACATCTCTGCTTTTTTGGAAATAGGGTAGCATATCTGACTCCACAGACTCTCCCACTGCTGAGTTTGGGCAGGAACTTGAGAAATAACCCCAGAATATGGAGACAACGGTCAAGAGCAAAGGGACTAAAGAAGGGAGGACATTCCTGTGACCCCAGACCGTGGGGAGTCTTCTCAAGAAAGACCACTAAACCAAAGGATCGAAACAAACAGGGCAAGGAGCCTGTTGATCACAGTGGCCCATGGTGGTTTCCTATGGTGAGGTAAGACAGACAGGAAAGCTGGCCAGATCTAGTAGGTGGGCTAGCCTAGAGTACAGTAGCAGAAACAAGTGAGATCCTGCACCACCAAGGTGAAAGCTGAGAACTAACTCCTAAAGAGTCACCGTCTGACCTTCATAAATGTACCATAGCACACATGTGAAGGGGTGTGTGTGTGTGTGTGTGTGTGTGCAGGTGTGTCTGTGAGTATGCATGCATATCTATATGTATGAGTGTGTGTGTGTATGAGTGCATATCTATGTGTGTGTGTCTAACAATCTGAGGGCAGAGGTTTAAAACTATGTTAAAACTATGTTCTGCAGGTAAAAAAGACCACATAAAGTTAGGATACTGATTCGCATTTCTGGGAGTTATCCCCTCTCCTTCTTCCTTCTAGCGTATCTCCCCTAAACACAGTCATCACAATCTGAAATTCATCTCTACTATGAAGCAATTTTCTGGTTTTCTTACTTTATCTCTATATCTTTCTTTTCTGGCATTTTTGGGGGGTCAGGGGTACTCACCCCAGAATTTCATAATTCTGCCTACCAAATTACATCCCCAACACTATCTCAGTCCCCTTAAATGCCACCAAAGTTTGGCTGAATTATCTCAATGTCAATTCAAATCACGAAAGATCCTTGTATAAGGCAAGTTCTCTGAACATGCCAAGAGCAGACACATGGGCAAGATTTCATGAGAGGGAAATATCTGTAAAAGACATTGGATGAATGGTGTCGGGGCAACCGAATGTAGGGGACAGACTAGGACATATCTTAACTCCAGGGACTTGGAGGGACAAAGCAGGGCTGGGACCTGCTTTTGGTTGACTCAGGCTTTTAAAATACCTTAATTCAGTTTTGCCCCATAAACTTGGCCATTTACTCCAGATTTTCCAACTTGCACCATATTTTCCCCCAATCATCCCCATGGAAAACTTATATGGTATTAGTTGTTATACCAGCTTTTGAAATCTCTAATTGTATTCTCCCATTTTTCTTCTCCTTCATCCTTTCCCCCCTCTCATTTCTCCCTATCTCTACCTGTCTTTTGTTAGTCTTGCTAAAACCATTAATTTTAACTTTTCAAAGGGCTTTTCCCTTTCTGCTATTCTTTAGACTTTGATTCGTTTCTCGCGGTGCTTTATTTTTCTTTCCTCTCACTAATTTCGGTTTGTTTTGTCCTTCCCAAGTTCTTGAGACACACCAATACTTTGTTTATTTAAAGTCTTTCACTCTTCCTCTTGTGACAGAGGCGCTCACTGCTGTTAGCTTTTCTTCCTCGTAGAGCGTTGCAATGGATCACAGCTTTTAATACTGTGTGGTTCCACTTTCGTTTGCTTCAATGAATTTAAATTTTTTTCCGACCTCAATGACCTGCTGCTCAAGTGTTTATTATTCTGTCTTCATCTATGTCTAATTTCTAAAGTTCCTCATTTTATAACCAGAGGAGATACAACATATGACTTCATTTACTTTAATTTGCTAAAATCTATTTTCAGCCTTATATATGGTCTGCTCTAGAGAAAATTCCAAGCATTGATAAAAATAATGTATTTTGCACACGAACGGGAAGTTCTACAATTACATGTAAATCTGATCTCTAATAATACCTATCATTTTTGTTCATTTTCTAGTCATTTCAATACTTTGAATCTCCTCTCTTATTCATCTTTAGGGTATTTGGTAATGCATAATTCTATTCTATGCTCTTCAGTATGTCTATTCCTTTATATTTAATCATGATGGAAATTATCCTTCTTTTACATTTGGACCTTCTATAAGGCTAGTCTGGTGAACATGATTTTCTTCAGTTTTCATTTATATTAGGTCTTGAATTTCTCCTTCATTTCAGAATAGAAGACAACGGAATAGTAATCTGGCTGGTGGTTATTTTCAAGATGTGACATACGTCATTCCATGTCCTCTTGATCTACGGAATTTTCGCCGAGAAGTCTACCGTTACTGGAATGTGGTGACTCTAACGTATGAATTAGCACTTCTGTGTGTGGGGATGGGCGCATGAGTGGGACAAAGGAAGATCTAGGGTATCTTTATTTTCTTTCTGCCTTATTGCCTTGAGATAGGTCTCTCACGGAACCAAGAGTTTGCTGTTTCGGATAGCCTGTCTCAAAGGTGAGCTCCTAGGATCTACCTGACTCTGCCTTCCAGTGCTGAGGTCATAAGCACATGAATGTCACCATGCCTGACTTTTTATGTGAGTGCTTAGAATTTGAACTCAGATCCTCCAGTTTGTAGAACAAGAGCTCTTACCTGCTGAGCCACCTCCCTACTCTTGTTTGGCACTTGTCTCTTGCAGAATTTAAAATCCCTTCTTTGTTCTGCATTTTGACAGGCATATTTAAGGATAGACATGTCTCTTGGTCATGCCTTATAGTTCTGAGTCAACACATTGTATTTATTTATTTATTTATTTATTTATTTATTTATTTATTTATTTATTTATTTATTTATTTTGGACATCCACATCTTGCCTGAGATTAGGAGCATTTTCTCCTATTAGTTTGTTAAATGAATTTTCTATGCCCTTAACCCTTTTTTCTTGCTCTCCAGACATGACAAGATGATGATCAGAGACTGCTTTATAGTTCCATTGATCTTGAATACTCGCCTTATTCTCTGACATCCTCCCTTTTCTCTTTGACTGTAACGTTCCTGCAGAACAGTCTTCATGACTCAGTAGTCTTTCTTCCACTTGGCCTAGCTTTCTGAGCTTCCACTTGATTTGCATTTGGCTTACTAGATTTTTTTCCCCTTCCTAGTGTTTTTCTTTGCCCTCTCTATCTCTTTGCTATGTCTCTCATTCATATTCTGAATTGTTTTCCTGTTTTTATTTAACTATGCATCTCTAGCCTCCTGGAAATCAGTAATCACTCTGAATTCTTCAGCAAGCATTTCATCCTTACTATATCTTTGGATGAGTTACTAGAGAATTATGTTCAGGGTATGGCCTGTCTTCTGATTTATGTACCTGGGATGCCCTTCTTCAGTATGCAGCTGCCATTCCTTCAGAGATGTCAGTTGTCAAGCAATTTTGTGTTTATTTCTAGCTGATCATCATGGCAAAGTTCTCCATGTAGCCTTTTAGCTGTCATTAGGGAGTTTGGCCACAGCGTACACACTCCAGTGCCAGGGATACCCATTGTCCACTGAAGGCCATGCAAGGATAGAAGGTGTGGTGTAGAAAACAGTGTATGGAATTCATGTCGCAAGGCTAGTCCCATAGTAGGATTAGTGCACCCAGGATGCGGAGGGGTTCCATCAAGCACTGCTGATATTAGCTATGTCACTACTAGATGTCTCTGGTACTCACAGTTCAGTAGTGTGAACAAGCCAAGTCACATATCCTCTGAATAAACACCAGTGTGAGCCCAGATGCTTCCCTGCAAGACAGTGGCAGGATGACAGCACCCCTTTGTGGGACTCCCATCTGTTCTTGTCAGCACAGAGGATGAGAAAAGGGACAGCGATGATGATAGGGATCTGTGCAGGTGTGGTGGCAGCAGCAGCTCTGGACCACTTCTCTTGACTGCCCAGGAGTTTGACCTCAGCCATATACAGAGACGGTATCTTGACCGGAAGGCGTTCTCTCTCTCATGTATCCCGTTAGCTATTTCAAACTTTGTTGGCTGGGAGTGGGTTATGCCTACAGTCAGAGAAAACTTACTTACTTTAGCTGATGTGTGAGAAAAGAAGAATCTAGGTTGGCCTCAGGGCAAGTTTCTCTCTAGGGACTATGTGCCTCATGGGCAAGATGACAGTTATAATAGCCGTCGTGCCCAAGAGCACCCAACGCTCTCTAGTGAGTGGGGGAGTGATGGAATCAAAGAGTTCCTCCTTTGCCTTGCTGGGCTGAGGCGCGAAGCACCATGTGTAATGCTAGTGGCAGGAACAGAGGGAACCACATGAGTACCTGTCTTCTGTCCAGCTCTGCTGTGAAATCAATACACTGGCTGTGCCTTTGTCCTCCATGTCTCTGTTCTTGTGATAACACTGCAAGATTTGAATTCGATGCCAATATCCGGTAGAGCAAATCCCTCTTCTTTAAAATTGTACTTTTCTTCTGGATTTATGAGTGTGTGGTTTCCCCAGTATTTAATGGAAAGAACAGCGATCCCTTTAAGGTGACAGTTTAAACAAACATCCATTTTCCTTGTCTGTAAGGATACAGCTCTCTCTGCGGTGTTGACAAAACTCACATTCTACTTTATTTTTGAGTGGTTTCACTCCAAGCATGTTGTCTTAGTTTGGGTTTTTATTGCAGCAACGAAACATCATGACCAAAGCAACTTGGGGAGGAAATGGTTTATTTGGCTTACACTTCCACAGCAAGAAGTCCCATCCCTACCTCAAGAGCTATGACAATCCAAGCTGCGGAGAAGGGAGAGTCACTTCATGGTAAAGTTATGACTTCTAGTAGGGTGGTCAGGATCTGAAGGAGGGGCCCAGAGGACTTGAGAAGAACTAATTGAACTTGGTGGGTTAAAAACCACAAAACACAAAGTTGACTAAGCAGGGAAGTAGGGTTAATCCGGCAAATTTGGTGAATATGATCAAAATATATTATGTGAATTGCTGAGGGAATTAATAAAATATTATTAGAAAAGAAAATACTTGTATAATACAGATATGTCCAGAAACTCAAATATTTCATGCCAAAATTTCTTTGGCTTCTAAAAGTTTCGTATTAGTAATATGCTAGTTGACATTTTAATAAGAGCTTGGGACAGTGTGTTGTCAAGCAGATAAACTTGAAAAACTAAGTGAAACTAGCTACTTCAGGGTGAAAGTGATGTATCAAATTGTTATCATGCTGTGCTGTGATTTGACAACATCATGTTTTAATTATAATTCAATATTATAATTTCTTTCTGAAAACACATGCTTCTCATTAAAAAGAAAACATTTCCACCAAACTTTCAAAATTTGGAAACAACTTGGCAACTTGATTTTAGAAACCTGCTAAAACTGCCGTAGCCAAAAATATGTCTTTATTCAACATGGCTTTATTATCAGTATCATTTCATTGTTTATATTAGATTTACATATTTGTGTAAGATGATAATACCAGGGGAAGGTCAATGTGGGGTGTATGTGAACCATATGCTATGTGTAACTTTTACTTAAATTTGTCTGTCCTCTAGAAATAAGTTATTTAAGATAGCTTTGAAGTGACATTACTTATTTAACTACTCTCATTATCAACACATAGACTATTGCCATTGCACCTAAAGCTTCCTTGTGCCTTGTATTCAATCCCTGTACCTGATTGAAATCCTGTATACCACTGACTTGATGTATTTTAACTTCTTACAGAACATTGTGTCCATATGATAATGTACGAAAAATTAGAAGATGTGCAGCCTTGTGTGTCATCTGCATGTATGATAGTTTAGAAACAAGTCCTTATCAATTCATGCAGAGTGACATGTCAAGCCACTCATACGTTCAGATATTTGGGTGACTTGTATTTCAAGGCAACTGATAAAAAGCTAGAACAGACATTCATACACACATTTTCATGTAGACAAGTTTTTATTTCCCTTTGATAAAATTTAGTCAAATAGCAATTATATATTTGACTTCTTAAGTGACATCAAATTGTTCTACAATGTGTACACAGTATTTTGCTTTTGATAAATAATGCACAAAAGTTTCAGGGTTTCATGTTTTTAGCAGGAATACTATGAAAATTCTTATTATATCCTAATAGGATAATTGTGTTTTAAATTTAGATCTTCCAGATGAATGATGTCATTCAGCATATACTATCCTACATCATTATTTAACATATTACACACAATATACATATATATGTATTACATATGGATGATATGTTGAAACAACCAAGGATTTCTCCCATTTTAATTGAGGTGTGTCCTATTATTGAATTATAAATGTTCTTTTGACAGTCTGACTATAAATTCTTTACATATGCAAGAGCATTTAAAAATATTTCCCAAACTGTAGCTTAATTTTTCATTATATTACCAATGTCTTTTTAAAGTTTTACATAAATTTTGTTGAAGTTAAATTTGTGAGTGCTATTTCTTTCTGGTGTGTGCTCCTGCTCCCAGAAATATCCGCAAGATGCACTAAACAAAAGGTCTTAGAAAACTTCTCAGAAAGGTCTTAGAAACTTCATTATTTTTCTTGTTTTTATTGAGCTATATATATTTTTTATGCTCCTCTCCCTTCTTCCACACTCTCCCATGATGCCCATCCTCTCAATTTACTCAGGAGATCTTGTCTTTTTCTACTTCCCATGTAGATTAGATCCATATATGTTTCTCTTAGGGTCCTCTTTGTTGTCTAGGTTCTCTGGGATTGTGAATTGTAGGCTATTTGTTTGTTCTTTTTTGGATTTATGTAATTAACAGCCACTTGTGAATGAGTACATAAGATATTTGTCTTTCTAGGTCTGGGTTACCTCATTCAGTAAGATGTTTTCTAGATCCACACATTTGCCCATAAATTTCAAGATATCATTATTTGTTTTACTCCATTGTGTAAATGTACCACATTTTCCTTATCCATTCTTTGGTCAAGGGGCATTTAGGTTGTTTCAGGGTTCTGGCTATGACAAACAATGCTCCTATGAACATAGTTGAGCACATGTTCTTGTGGCATGATTAAGCATCCTTCGGGTATATACCCAAAAGTGGTATTGCTGGGTCTTGAGGTAGATTGTTTCCTAATTTTCTGAGAAAACACTGTACTGATATCCAAAGGGGCTGTACCAGCAGACACTCCCACTAGCAATGCAGGAGTTCTCCCTTTACCCCACAGCTTCTCCACCATAAGTTGTCATCAGTGTTTTTGATCTTGGTCATTCCTACAGGTGTAAGATGTAATAGATACTTCATTCTTAACATTGTAAAATTTAATCTCTTATTTAGGTTGTGAACCATTTAAATTAATATTTTTTTCTCTTTGGTGCAAAATAAAATTTCAGTATCATTTTCTTTTTCCTTTTTTTCATGTTGATGTCCGTTATCTCGGTGCCACGCTTTTAATTTAAAAAAAAAAATTCAAAGGGCCAGCAAAATAGTGTAGCAGGTAAAAGTGCCCATAAATTTCAAGATGTCATTATTTGTTATACTCCATTGTGTAAATGTACCACATTTTCCTTCTGACAGCTTGAGTACCATCATTGACACATGTATATCTATCTGTATGTAGACACATATCATATACATACATATATGTGTGTATAAATTTATATACATAATAAATATAATAATCAAGGGTTTTTTACTTCAGTAGTTTTATTTCTTTTTAAAAGACACACAATTGAATAAATAATTGTGCATATTTACTACATTTGACATGTGTCACGTGTACAATGTGAAATATTACCATGAGTAATCAGCATATCCATGGGCTTAAGCATTTGTTTCATCAAAACATTTTAAATCTTCTCTTATAGCTATATTGAAATATACATTATTTTCATCCATAGCTACCTTACTGCATTACTACGAGAGAACTTATGTCTCTCGTAGAAATGAAGCTTTCTATCTACTGAATCATACTCTGCTGTCACCCACTCCGCTGCATCTAGGTCACCTGTGGTCAGCACTATTCTACTCTGAACTATTATGACACAGACTTCCTCAGATCGTACATTCTGTAATTCTGCACCATTTCATGTAATGTAATGAATGTTCTCTGTGTTCATGCACAATGTCACAAATGGCAGGATTTCCTCTGAATGGTTGAAAAAGACACTTCTCAGTCAATTGAGGAAGAAACTCTTTGAGAAATGCCCCCCTCAAGATTGGCCAATGGGCAAGCCTATGCAACATTTTCCTAGTTAATGATTGATGTGCAAGGGTCTAGTCTACTGTGGGCAGTGTTAGTCTATGAAGGGGGTTCTGAAATGTGAATGTATAAGAAAGGAAACTGAGCAAACCAGGAGGAGCAAACCAGTAAGCAGCATTCCCCCATGGTTTCAGTCTCTGCCTTTCAATTCCTACTTTGAGTTGCTGCCCTGACTGGCCTCAGTGATTAAGTGTGATCTGGCAGTTGTACAATTAAATGGACCCTTTCCTCCCCAAGCTGCTTTTGGTTGTGCTACTTAATCACAGCAGAAAATGTAAGGAAGCCACGTTGCTTTTGCTTGAATGTTTTATTGAAACAATGAAACAAGTAACTAAGAAAGATAGGCAATCCTGGTTAATTTAGTTTTCAGATAATGAAGTGTGTGTGACTTGCTGAAAATCTAAATAGCATGACTTTGAGGAATCTTATCACAAAGCAATGCTAAAACATACTCAGATCAGCTTTTCTTTGGAGATCCATAACATACTTCAAATATGACAGTTTTGAAAGATCACAATTATCAATTGCTGATCTTTCCATCAAAACGTTCCTGTCTCTTCATTGTCTTTGTCTTATCATGCTGAAGTGCTTTACAGTTTTTGAATTTATTTATTTTTTATTTGTGTGTATGTGCCCATATGTACACACACGTGGATGCACATGTACCCATATCCTCACACATGTTTCCTGTGGAGGTCATAAGATGACTTAGAGAAGTTGGTCCTTTTCCCAGCTACCGTGTGAATCCTCGGGGTTCCTCTTGGGGCTGGAGGCCTGGCAGCAAGCTCCCCTACTCCACCATTTCATCAGCCTCTCACGAATTTCCTCTCACCTCAGCTAAAGTAAACTTTGGTTTCTTATTTTACAAATTAGTCCCAAGGTTGCCAAAAAAGCCTATAACGTTGCTACATTTTCCATCCAAGTCCTGCAGTTGGGCTTAAACACAAATCTGTACTGGGCTCTGATTTCCCCTCCTCTCTTCTCTCTTGTTCCCCCACAGGGTGTGATGGAAAGATTGAGGAATAGCAATTATTGGTTGATTTAATACCATTTGTCTAGTCACTCAGAGGTAACTTAATCTACATTTTCTCTCTCTTTATACTGAGCAGCCACACACTCCGTTTCTCCCTAATGAGTATTTGGGCACTCACTTGCTAGTGTCACTTTCCTGCCCTTTCATATGGGGTTTTCACCCCGCGGGTTCCCTGGCAGCCACCTTCCGTCACTATGGTGCCCTCCCTTCAGATTGACACAACAGCATAAGCAGCTGCGCCACAGTCCTTGTTCGGGCTCAATAGGAGCACAATGGACTTGGCAGTGAGAGCAGACCAGAAGGAGCTGTCAGTAAGGGACGGACCCTCTTCTGAGCTCCCTAACTGCCCACTGTCCCACACCAAAATGGGGGAGGTGCTTCCGAAGCTGACAAATCAAAGGCTACACGCCGAGCCATGAATGCCTTGAACTTGGCTCTAAACCTGATTTCTTATTTAACTGAGAGAGATAGAAGAAGAACAAAAACACCCATCAGTACACAGTGGCGTCTCCTCAGCCCTTGGGAACATTTTGGGAGGATTTAAATCTTCCCTTTACTGGGACAGACTTGGTGTGCCTGAAGCTGGGAGAGTTTCCCCGACCCTATTGTATCAGTACAGGATGGGTACTGTATTGTACATGATGGCTTTAAAGTGTGTGTGTGTGTGTGTGTGTGTGTGTGTGTGTGTATTTACTAAACAACAAATTTAAAAACTAAGGTATAAAATCATGTATTTCCAACACCCCCAGTAAACACACATACACAAATAAAAGCTGAAATATACATGAGCAGGATTCATAAAAACTGAATAGAAGAATCTGAACACTGAGATTGTAACAAGTAGTACATGTAAGCCAAATGCAAATAAAAAGGATTATATTTTATGAAACTGTAGCAGGTATTCTGGAGCAAAAAGAACATTTATTTTGCGTCATAAATAAATTAGTGAGAATTTCTACTCTATTTCACCATTGTATTATGAATCAGAAAATTAAGTTTGAAAAAGAAGAACAACTTTTATCTTTTTGTAAGCGAAGCACAATAGGGGTGCTAGAGAAATGGCTCAGCAGTTAGGAGCACTGACTGCTCTTCCAGAAGACTCTGGTTCAATTCCCAGCATGCACAGAGCAGCTCACAACTGGCTGGAACTCCTGACACCCTCATGCACAGACATCCATGCAGGCAAAATGCCAATACACATAAAATAAACAAGAAAAACAAAGCGCAAACTATTGTCACTTCAAACACCCTCATGCTAAAGAGCCCACTGCTCCCTCCTTAGCCACAGCTCATGAACGAGACACAAGGGCTTGAATACTCACACTTACAGAGAAAGTCCTCCTCTCATCGCTCAGGCCATCGCCTTCATTTACAGCTTCAGACTTCCAGAGGCAGTAAGTCAGCTAACGCACACAGAGCTGCAGGAACAGAGAGGAACTGGCCTGTGTTCACACAGAATTTGATGCTGCTAGGTGATGATTGCTCTGTGGTAGAAGGGCTTTCCTCTGACACAGGCTTGGTTATTTCAGAAACTCACATCCCTGTTGCCTGAATTTGAGGCAGGAGATGTAACATTCTCCAAGCGTTCGAAAGGCTGCTCACAGTGTACCCCGCTGTTCCCTGTGCCTTCTGACGTGCTTGGGACTGCTTCTGGTTCACATTTGCTTGTTCCACTTCAGCTTTTCTCTGTGCTTAAAAAAAATCATATTCCTGTATATTCTTCTGAAACCTTTGAGTTGATTTTTGAAACTTTAAATATTTTAGATACATAAACCATATATACATACACCTTTTTGGCTAACCCACTACCCACTCCTCCATCATCCTTAATAAATAAATATCATCATCATCATCATCATCATCAATAAATCTTTTAACCCTCACTAGTCCCTTTTTTCAAATCACATATATTCTGCTATGTCTCCAATTGTATTATTTCATTCTGTGATGAAATAGTAAACTTCCATACAGCCCTTCATATACCATTCCAAAAGGCCTTCTGAACGTCTAGGTTTATACCTGTGCTAGCTAGTTTTGTGCTAACTTGGCAGAAGCTAGAGCTATCTGAAAAGAGAAAACCTCAAATGGGAAAATGCCTCCATAAGTTCTGGCTGTGGGTTAGTTTCTTAATTAGTGATTGATGGGTGAGAGCCCAGCCCATTTTAAGTGGTTCCACCCCTGGTCTGGTGGTCCAGGGTTCTACAAGAAAATAGTCTGAGCAGGTAATGATGAGGAAGCCAGTAAGTAAGACCCATCCATGGCCTCTGCATCATCTCTGGCCTCCAGACTCTGGTCCTGTTTTGAGGTCCTGTTCTGACTTCCTTCAGTTGTGGACTATGATGTGGAAGTGTAAGCCAAATAAACCCCTTCCTCCCCAACTTGATTTTGGTCATGGTCTTTAATCACAGCAATAGAAACCCTAACCAAGACAGGACCCATGGACCTGTCTCTCACCTTTGCTCACAGCAGCTTCTCTTTGAAGTGGGCAGCACTCCGTGCAGAGGCACATCATGGGTCAGAGTCCTAAGAGACTGAGTGTTCAGCCTTAAATCATACCTGTGTCATATCTGTCAAACACACACACACGCACGCACACACACACGCGCACACACAGAGGATCCAGGGAGCATGTGAAAAGTGTAAGAACTGGGAGATAGGACAGAACCCTGTGAAAAGCTATCTTCTGAGCACTAATGAACTCACTTCAGCTGTGCTTGGACACCCTTATATGAGCAGTATATTAAATGAATCAGCCTAAACACACACAATTTAAGTGAACCAATAACCTGAAGTTGAACTATATCTTGGGGGAAATGATATTAAAAGCATTATCTGTAAGTGTCAACATATACATTGCCAACATCTCAGACAAATTATAGTATGGGGGCAAAAAGTTGAGAAATTGACATTTTCTTTTATAGATAAGTATAAAATGTTTCACTAGAGAGAAAATACACATTCATGTTATTTGAGAAGAGGAAATACAGAGCTGTGAAGATATGTGAGTAGGAGAGGTTGTGATTTTTATCTTTAATTTAATCTGAATTTTTATTAGTGGGAAATATTACTGACTCTATGTAAAAGCAAACCAAAAAATTACATTTTGCAAAATTAGCGATTAGAAGTAACAGAACTTATTTACATGGTATTAAATTTTGAGAAAGCTTTTAAATTGATCCTACTCTATACTATCAAGCATAACTTCTTGGCTCTACTAACTTAAATCTATCTATTTTTAAACAATTTACCAAATTGTCTAATTTTATTTATCATGTTATTTTTCATATTAATACTTACATATTAGAGTTAAACTCCAGATAACCTGAGAAAAAATCAGATTGAAAATACAAATACTTCATCATCTAGAGAAGAATCTTGACATTAACAGTTGTGTTTTAAACTGGCTAACAAAAGACTATGAGCTAGTCTATACGAGAAGCCCCCACCTGATCCCACCACAGAAACACAGACAGGGTGAAACCCAGTCTGGATTCGTGACATAAGGACATGACTGGTGTGTCCAAAGACAAAGGAGTACAAAAGCCAGAGACTTTGTGTCTGAGGAAGTTGCAAAATCATCCCGTATCTGAGGTCATCTTGTCCTTGGATTTCAAGGACATTTTTCTTCCTGAGCTGAAATCTTGACTTCTCAAGAGGACAGCTGAACATAAAATCACAGAAATAATAGATGGTTTCAACCTATCTTCTCCATTAAGGCTAAGTAAACAGGCCAAAGTGGTCCAAACAAGGCTACGAGTGGTTCTCTGAGTAGAGCTTGGCATTTGTGGAGTTATCGTTGGCCACAAAAGAATGCAGCCATTTCTCCAAACACCAGCAACCTCAGATAAACTGGGCCCAGTGGCATTCAGTCTACAGTTAGGAGATGGCCCTTAAAGATTCCATGGTAGAGGTAACCACATGGTCACAGGCTCATAATAATAAGCAAGTTAGTTGGCGCCACTGAAGTAGCTCAGGGGGTCTATACCTTTATTGATTGCTAAGATGGGCATGTGAAAAGCTGCATGCAGTCAGATCTTCTTAGTTACAGGTTTTAGAGGCGGGGATTCAAGCCACAGCAGGTCAAAAATGCTATTTCTCATGTTATGTCATATGCTATGTAGTTAGACCTCCAGTGGTTGTATCAGTTTAGAACATATACAGCCTTTTCTGTTGTCATTGTTTTTGACACAATATAACAACTATTTGCAGTGTTCCCATTGTATTACAGATTTAAACGATACAGAAGACCGCACAGGTGATATGCAAACATAACATAACTTCATGCAAGGGAAAGGAGCACATATGAAAATTAGTGTCCTTTGGAAGTCATAGAACTAGTACTGAAGGATAAATTTTAATTGCATTCATTTGTGTGTGTTGTCAAAAGACAACCTGTGGGAACTGGATCTCTCCTTCCACCAAGTGGGTTCCAAGGATGGAACTCAGGTCACCAAGTTTGGTAATAATCAACTTCACACACTAAGCTGTCTCACCAGCCCTAGGGGATGAATCTCTTCAATTTCTACAGAGTATCATGTACATGGAACTCCATGATGATCATAACACTGCTTTAATTCTTACTACTATACAATGTTATTTAAAAAACCTTCAATAGGACTTTCCAGCTCATCTATATTATGAATATAATGTAAATTTTAAAGTCCTCATTTTCTGCTTTTAGACTCTCAATAAATTCATCTTCCTACACTTGATATTATTGTTTCTGACAGAAGTGGTCATTCTTCCACTTTTAATATATAATAACTTTATAATTTATAATCCTTCCTTATAAAGTTATCTCTAGCCATTTTTAATCCATTTCTGTTTCTTCTTTTTCATTCAGTAATTTCATTCTTCGATTTGGAAATATTTGTGGCATGTCTACTATGTATTAGAAACTATAGATTACAATGGAGATATGACTATGAATTTTTAAATGTGACTGCTATATGGAACTTATATTCTTAAGTATGCATACATGAGAAATATTTTACCATCTAATAAATATGTAGAACATAATACCTCTTCTATCACCAGTGGTAATTTCAATTTTATCCCTCAAAACCTGGAAACAACCTAGATGCCCTTCAATGGAAGAGTGGATGAAGAAAGTATGGAATATATACATATTAGAGTACTACTCAGCAGTAAAAAACAAGGACTTCTTGAAGTTTGCGTACAAATAGATGGAAATAGAAAACACTATCCTGAGTGAGGTAAGCCACCCAAAAAGAGGAACATGGGATGTACTCACTCATATTTGGTTTCTAGCCATAAACAAAGGACATTGAGCCTATAATTAGTGATCCTAGAGAAGCTAAATAAGGAGAACCCAAAGAAAAACATATAGGCACCCTCCTGAATATTAACCTTCATCAGGCGATGAAAGGAGATAGAGACAGATACCCACATTGGAGCACTGGACAGAAATCTCAAGGTCCAAATCAGGAGCAGAAGGAGAGAGAGCACAAGCAAGGAACTCAGGACTGCGAGGGGGTGCACCCACACACTGAGACAATGGGGATGTTCTATTGGGAACTCACCAAGGCCAGCTGGCCTGGGTCTGGAAAAGCCTGGGATAAAACTGGACTCTCTGAACATAGTGGACAATGAGGACTACTGAGAACTCAAGAACAATGGCAATGGGTTTTTGATCCTACTGCACATACTGGCTTTGTGGGAGCCTAGGCAGTTTGGATGCTCACCTTACTAGACCTGGATGGAGGTGGGTGGTCCTTGGACTTCCCACAGGTCAGGGATACTACGAGGGAGGGGGACTTGATTGGGGGAGGGGGAGGAAAATGGGAGGCGGTGGCGGGGAGGAGGCAGAAATCTTTAATAAATAAATAAATTTAAAAAAAGAATAAAAAAAAGCGTAACTAAGACAGCCATCTTATAGCAAAGGCAAACTAGGGCCAGACTAGGTTATTTTCTGTTTATGATTAAATCTGTTTTTCAAGAGAAAAAAACTTGATAAAAATACTGCTTTTCCATCATTCTGATTTCTTTCAAAGCTTATGATGTGTTTCCCAAATAGTAAGTGTTCAACAAATATGACTGAGTTTAGTATTTCAAAGGGATGCACTTCAGAGCTCCTAGATTAGGTTTCAGTAACGCACACCCAGACTCCAGAGAAGACAGAGTAGCCAGCAGCATTGGGTACCTTGCACTTTCTTTGATGAAAGTATGAAGGGATGGCCAATTTGTAAGCTTTACAGACTGAGTGTTCACCTGCACCCTCTATGGATCTTCTCAGTTCCTAAATGTCCTACATGAATCCATTTTCTGGAAAATACGGAGTTAGAACTAGTTTTTTACTTTTTAACCTTGCATCCTATCTTTTAACTTGTTAAATGTGGCCTTTTGCACAGTTGGGAAGACAGTTTCATGTCTTATAAAAAAGGAATATCCCAAAGTGCAAGAAAAGTTATAATGGAAAGACTCTTGTAAATTTCTTTTCAAGAGTATTATTCAAGCATTTTTCGATTTTGTAGAATGATTGGGCTTTCATATTAATGTGCCATTTAGACCACTCTCTTGCAATGTCAAGAAGTGACACAATGTAGATGCTCAGTAAGTCATTTTCTGGGTTGTATGAATGTGAAAGTGGAGAAAGTTCAAGTTAACATTATGCTAGACCTTATCTTCTCCAATTTATCACTCGCTTATCTGATGGAGCCAGCACTCCGGGGACCAGTGCTCATTGCGATGGAGAAACTCTTGAATTTATTTCATGTATAAAGAATGAAGCATAGTTTCCTCCTGTTAGCACAGAACAAGGGGACACATGTCGCACATACTCGATACTTGGGAAATAAAGATTTACATGACAGTTTTCACTTCCTACA
This sequence comes from Microtus ochrogaster, assembly GCF_000317375.1. NCBI lineage: Eukaryota > Metazoa > Chordata > Mammalia > Rodentia > Cricetidae > Microtus > Microtus ochrogaster. Next base: position 3,082,609 of record NW_004949107.1, read on the forward strand.
AAGTCACAATGAGTTCCACATGTGAAAAGGAAAACCAAGATGCCTCATGAGAATTGAATTCAGAGAACACTGTCAGAATGATGACTACATAGGATATTTCACAACTTAATCTAATGGTCACTTCATTCTATTGTGGTAAATTCGAACTCAATAATGAATTCAACGTGTAGCATCGTTTGTGGCATATTTCTTTCTATAGACCTGTCATTTAAATAAATCAAGGTTTAAGTGTTATGCAATAAATATCCAACTTTGGCTTTTATCATCTATATCATTATATTACTTTCAAATAATTTCTCCTTTGCCTCCATCTTCTTAGAAAAAAATATCAAATTAAATATACCTTTAGTGTTGAAAGAAAATTCTGTAAACAGTAAGCAACAGTAAAATAGCAAATAAAATATATTACTAACTTGAGGTGAGAAAAAAAAGTGCTCTTTGATAGGCTGAGTGTGAGGCAGGATCTAAATTATGATCTAATTTTTATTTGAATATATTTACCATTTGCAGAAAACACTTGGTATATAAAAATAAGATATCAATGTCAATGATGCTAATTCATCAGACTGAAATAATGGCCTGAGGGATGGCTCGATCTGTAAATTGTCTGTTGTATAAGCATGAAGACTTGGGTTTGGATTTCCCAGCACCCATGCCAAGAAGTCAGCTATGCTTACTCACATCTGCAAACCTAGGAAAGAGTAGGAAGAGACAGGCAGGTCTGCAGGATAAGTTGGCCAGACTATCTAATCAATTTGTGTGTGCTGGGTTCCCATATGAACCCTATCTCAGAAGATAATTCAGAGACTGATGAAGGGAGGCACCCCACATCACCCAGTGGCCTCCCCACGTAAGCACACACATATACTTCATACACATTTCCGTGGATGTACACACCCACTCACACGCATACACACCAATAAGAGTTGAGCAAAATTGTCTTTGGTGAAGACAAAACATATGAGCAATATCAAGCTCTGGAAAGTCCAGAGATACTTCTGGGGCTTCTCAATGTCGCAAGTTTAATAAGGCTTCTACTTTAAAGTTGTGTTCCTAAATATATAATACATTCGGAAAATAGTGTAACTTATGCTTCTTTCCTTGTATGCATGTGTGATTTGCACATAGTTATCCTAGATACAACACTAAGAGTCATTTTTAAAACAACTACAATGATGTTTAGTGGAAAATATAATAAAATATTACATGGCAAAGCCGTCTGAAAATCAAAGACATTTCAACTGAAATTTAAACTCATTTTAAAGGTGGTAAAAATATAATATAACATTAAAAGTCACGAAATCTGGAGCAATTCATTGGAGAATATTTATACTTAAATTCTTTTAAAAAGAAATGTATCAATATGGACAATAATAATGAATAATAAATTAATATGCAAATTTATAAAAATAAAATTAAAAACAAACAGGAGGAAGGAACTAACAACAAAGGAGCAGAAACTAAAAAAGTAAAAAAACAGATTTTTATTGAGATCTCCATTCTTCTCTGCTCCCCTCCTTGTCTCTTCCCTCCCCTTCAACCCTCCCCATGCGCCCAATTTGCTTAGGAGATCTTGTCTTTTTCTGCTTCTCAGACATGCTTTTAAGCAGTAAAATGAAAGTCTAGTTCTTTGAGAGCTAACAAACTTTTATCCAGAATGACCAGAAGAAGAGACGGTAAGTAGAAATGATCACATAGCCACAAAAAGCATCATTGCAGACTCTTTAGAAATTGAACAAAATCATTATAACTCAAACCATAAGGTTGACAACTTTGAGGACAATTTCCTGAGTGAATCAAACTAAAAGGGAGTGAATGAAAAACTAGATTCTTTGTATAGTCCTGCATCCATCAATAAATGCACCATGAGTTTAAAACTTCCTGACGGGAAAATAGCAGATCCAGATGGTTTCACAGGTCACTTTGAGCATATTTCTAATAGAGACGAGCTGGGAACAACACAGACAGGAAGGGTGAACACACACACAGGAGGTACTGGGGTGGGAGGATACAGGGAGTAGTGTGGGTGACACAGACTGGAGGTAGGGGGCACAGACAGGAGGTGGCTATCAGCAAGGAGATGTGGAGCAGAATAAAAGGAGATAATTTCTCACTGCCCGGTAACACCAAAGGCCTGCCCAATACTTTGAGCACATGCTAGCAGAGACTTCCATATCCTCAACCCGGTTAGCTCCCACCCTATGGCCTCAGCACGTCAGCCACGAAAATGTGGTTACAAGAGCCTCTCAAGTCAGTGCAGAAGAAAATGCAGTCAGCCAGCTCCTCCCATGGGCTTTAGAGGAAGCCCTTGAGCTCAAGTTCATCAGAGATCTGCATAAAGGAAAGGAGACAGGAAGGACTCAGGACACAGCGTGACTTTGTGGGACTAGCAAAAGCATCAACACTGTGAGATGTCTAGGGGTACATCTCGGTGTACTGTGCTTGCTTCAGAGTCCCGAAACCCTATGCCCAGCTCTACAAAACTAAAAGTGAAAGCCCTCCCTCACAAGAGGGAGGAAATGGGATGCTTGGGATCCAGTTAGTTTGACGAAACTCTGCTATTAAAGTGTCTCTTTGGGGCATGAAAATATTAAACAAGTTCTTCCTCAGCTGAGGGGACAAAAAAAAAAGTAGCTCAGGGAACATGGAGAAAATATATATTTTTAAAATGATTTTTTTTTATTTTATGCACATCGCTATTTTGCCTGCAGGTACCTGTGTGTGAGGGTGTTGGGTCCCGCGGAGGTAGAATTATAAACAGTTGTGAGCTTCCGTGTAGGTCCTGGGAACTGAGCCTGGGTCCTCTGGAAGAAGAGCCAATGCTCTTAAGTACTGAGCCATCTCTCCATCAATATTTTTTAAATATATGAAATGAAAACAAAATAATCAGGAGAAAACTGAAGCCAGCACTCACGACAGATCAACGTTTTGAAGCTGAGAGTGCAAAAGCAGTAATTCACCCGTGCTGGAGCAGAATTCATCTCTTG
>NW_004949107.1:3087186-3096027 GCF_000317375.1 Microtus ochrogaster
CGAAGTCATTTAAACTGAACTTTCAAACCCTGGACTGATGCGATGGTTAAGTAGTAAAGGTGTTTGCAGTACAAGGCTGGCAGACTGAGTATCAGATCACCAGAGTGTACACATACACAATAATGCAGAAACAACAGTACATTGGAAAACTAAAATTCATAACATTTCGGTGCATTTCTAAGTTGTTAATTATATCTAAATAAGCTAATAGTGTTGAAACAGGTAATGAAGAAGATCTATATGGTGGTTCCAAGTGATCAAATTTCATAGAAATATAAATACACACTAAATGTTTATAAAGTGAAATATGAAAACAAAATTTCTTTTTCTTGCAATGAACCCTAGCACTATTTTAGCTTCTAAAAACATCACCAGTTGTCACTATGAATTAATGTGGTTCTTGAGTTTTCTGAGAGTGTTGTTTATTATTTATTTATTTATTAAATATGTTTGGATTCACTAATATAATGCATTTAGAATTTAGACATAGTTTGGCTTAATATTTAGGAGATTCTGGGTTCAGTCCCCAGAATCTACATAAAACAGCATATCAAAAACCGTATAGAAGAGCTAGATAAAATTATAATAACAAATATGCACATAAAAATGTCTTTTTTTAAGGCAGGTCCATTCATGTTTCCTGCCACTTGGGTGACACATCACCAGCAGCTCTAGAGATTAAAAACAAAATAGGTTCAACTCTAACCAAGCAAGTCAAACTTTGCAGGGTGGAGCTGGATTATGTCTTCAAGCACCTTCTATGTGACCCCCCAAGCCTGTGGTTAAAATAAATAAATAAAGTGTGAGGTTTTCTTTGATTAATTTCATTTTCCTTAATTCTTGGGATGAATACCTAATATTTTTATCAATTCCTTTTAAAAATCCCAAAAGATTACGTAGAACAAGACATTTGCATCTATTTATGCTAGGTAGTTAGAATTGTTAAAGTTTATTGCCTAAATAATCTAGGATGGGGTTTAAATTTTGTTTTACTTAATGTTTACATATTACGGTCTTGTTGTTATTATTTTTGTTACTCATTTGTCTTAGAGTTTCTATTGCTGTGGCGAAACACCGTGACTAAAAAAGCAAGTTGGGGAGGAAAGGGTTTATTCGGCTTACACTTCAATATTGCTGGTCATCATCAAACAAAGTCAGGACAGGAACACAAACAGGGCAGGATCCTTGAGGCAGGAGCTGATGCAGAGGCCATGGGGAGGAGCTGTTTGCTGGATTGCTTCACATGGCTTGGTCAACCGGCTTTCTTACAGAACCCAGGACCACCAACCCAGGGATGTCACCATTCACCATGCGCTTAGGCCTCCCCCAGTTTTTATTAAATGAGAAAATGCCTTACAGCTGGATCTCATGAAACATACCCTCAACTGGGGCTCCTTCCTCTTTGATGACTCTATCTGTGTCAAGCTGACACAGAAAACCAGCCAGTACAATTGTCTTGTCTTGTTTGAGGCAAGGCCTTGCTCTTTATGCCAGAGTGGCCTAGAATCCACAATCCAAGCTCAGCCTTCTGAGTGCTATGATTACTAGTATGTGCTTCTTGGCACTACTGAAGGTGTTTTTATTTAAAATTTTCTGGTGGTTAGATTTGGTTTGAGGCAGACCAAACATTTTTATTATCTTCAGTTTTCATCGTTATCAGTAAATATAACACATTATTAAGAAATTCAGTTTAAGTGCCCTGACAGCTCAAGAAATAACATGAAGAACTGGCAAATAATATCATACAAAATTAAAAAGCTTCTACAGAGTGAAGGAAATAACTCCATGAAGAGACAGCCTGAAAAATAGGCAACTCTTTGTCAGCTACATATATATGATATGGAAAGTATGTGGGCAGGTATCTAAATAAGACCAGGAGGATGAAGAGGAGGATGCAAAGGCCTTATAAAATAGTCAAGGCAGTCTCTGTTTAGTGAACTTTCAGCCTTAGACCCCCTCAATCCAAGAGGGTTTAAAATGTTCGTACTCTCCCTTTCTCTGCAAGTGAGCCTTCTGTCTTTGCCTGGTTGCTTGGTTCTCTGTCCATGTCAGGGCACACATGCTGGCCATCCACTAGATAACCACCAGCACCCTGTTACACTATTTACATCTGTATTGTTTCACAGAAAAGTTTACTAATGTCATAATAATTCAAGAACCCACCCTTTTGTATTGGCATCCCCTAGGCTACAGTCACTTAGATGTCTGAGCTCAGTCCATCGGGTTTAGTTGTCTCTGCTCCTAAAATTACCTCTGCTATCAAACTCCTCACATGCCTCCTACTTTGCCTGTATTGGTATACTGTTGCTTTTTTTTATTTGTTTATTTATTTATTAAAGATTTCTGCCTCCTCCCTGCCACCGCCTCCCATTTCCCTCCCCCTCCCCCAATCAAGTCCCCCTCCCTCCTCAGCCCTAAGAGCAATCAGGGTTCCCTGCCCTGTGGGAAGTCCAAGGACCACCCACCTCCATCGTGATCCTAGAGAAGCTAAATAAGAAGGTAAACCCAAAGAAAAACATATAGGCACCCTCCTGATTATTAACCTTCATCAGGCGATGAAAGGAGACAGAGACCCACATTGGAGCACCGGACTGAAATCCCAAGGTCCAAATCAGGAGCAGAAGGAGAGAGAGCACAAGCAAGGAACTCAGGACCGCGAGGGGTGCACCCACACACTGAGACAATGGGGATGTTCTATCGGGAACTCACCAAGGCCAGCTGGCCTGGGTCTGAAAAAGCCTGGGGATAAAACCGGACTCGCTGAACATAGCGGACAATGAGGGCTGCTGAGAACTCAAGAACAATGGCAATGGGTTTTTGATCCTACTGCACATACTGGCTTTGTGGGAGCCTAGGCAGTTTGGATGCTCACCTTATTGTTGCTTTTTTTAATTAAGCAGTTTATCACTTTGCTTAGGTGTTTCTCATATATAGATGCATTTTATAATGATTTTCAACAGCAGTATTCAATAATATGAATTTAGTCATGTTAATGAATATGTTCATTAGCAAGCATTCAAATGCATGTTCAATGCCCCTTCTGAGCTATCTCTTCCCTTGTCTTTTTTTTTTTTTTTTTGGCTTTATCGGGAGGGAGATTCTCCATGATCCCTCATGAGATCCTGAGTCCACATGCTGAAGAATTACTCTTGTTTATTCTCCAAACAACCTTATATATCAAAACATAAACTGAGGGGTAAAAATCATTAGTATTCTGTTTCCTAGGTAACCAAGTGAATGGCTTTTAGACACGTCCACATCTACCTGTGCTTGCTGTCATATTTTCCTGGTAAGTCAACTAGCTTTCACGTAGGCTGAATTAGCACCTCTTTTCAGGCATCCTCCAAATTACAAAAAAAGGACCTGAGCAACATCCTGACCTTTTGACAGGGTAGCAACAGCCTGTCTGGAAGGTATGTGACCATCTCATGTGTGGCCTATGGCTTTTGAGCCTGGCTATCATACCATATAGAAATATGGGCCAATAATCCACTCTCTCTTATTAATTTTAATGAAACCTGTGCTTCTGCAACAGGACAGAATATAATGCCTGGCTTGGGCAAAGACTTCTCCATTTACCCAAATTTTTCTGTCTTTGGAACAGGCATTTATATATGCGAGCTCCTATCTTAGGCATCTGGGGAGAAGAAGCTTCAAACCCATCACTGACTGCTGATCTCTGTGAAGAAAAGAGGTTAATGGAAGGTATCTCTTTCCATTAATCTCTTTTCTTCACAGGTATCCCTTGTCTTATTTCTCTGTAGCTCATCATGAAAGTTTTGCATCTTTTACTGATTGGAATTTTTAATATAAAAATATTGTCTGCAGAAGGCTAAATGGACACTAACTGCTTATACATTGGTATAAGCAATATAAGTGGTAATTTAGATGGTTTAGCCAGTAAATAATCCCACCAAAGTAACAATCGTTCACTATGAGAGCAGCAGAAAGACTTAGAAATAAGGAAAGGAAGCAATGCAATCAACAAAACTTTGACTAAAGAGATTCCTTGGATCCTTGTCTCCAGTAAACCTACTAATATAGTTATCAGAAAACATGGCCTGACTACTTCCTACATTCCACATAATTCAACTAATTGTGGGGAAAAAAAACTTCAGAGAGTTCTTACAGCTCTAAAGAGCTCAAGTTTAAAGGTGATAATCAAACAGATTGGTATAGCCTATTGAAATACAGCAAATAAAGCCACTTATTACCCTTATTAACAATTTAAAAATTCTTAGTTTTATTTTACTTGAAGTTAACTTTAATATATAGTGATACATTTTTAAAATTCCATCTTAACTATGAAACACGAAAAGTGAAAAATACTTGCAGAGCTTTTGTTATCTCTAACCATACACCCCAATGCTGTATAGCATCTCTTCATCTTCATATACTGAATCATTTTTAGAACATGTATATTTACCTCAACAAGTTTTTGCTTGTGTGTGTTTGGTGTGTGTGTGTGTGTGTGTGTGTGTGTGTGTGTGTGTGTGTGTGTGTTCATATAGCTGTGTGGTTACACTCATCTGTGTATGTAAGTGGAGAAGAGAAATGTCCACTTTGGGTATCTTCTTCTGTAACCATTTTATACTTTTTTATTTTATGTTGTGTGTATGAATGTTTTGTCTGCATATAGGTGTGCATACTATGTGTATATGATGCCTTCAAAAACAAAAAGAGGGTATTAGATCCCATAGAACTGAAGTTATGGATGACTATGAATCACCCTGTGGGTTCTAGGAACTGAATTCAGGTCTTCTGTGAGAACACATGCCCTTAACCATATGCCCCTTAGCACATGGTGTTCTCAAAAACTTCTACATTTGTATAGAAATCTATATTTCTAAAATTTGTCCATTCTGTTTCTGAAGGTCTGTGCTGGCAGTCATGTGGGAGCTCTTTTGGGATCTTTCTAAATCTACTTTCTAAACAATATGTATCTTAGCAGTTAGCAGTTTCTTTGCCCAATTATTACCAAGAGAATTCCCTAAAATATCCCCAGTGCTAGTACATTATTTTCCCTCTACTATACATCCTTTGCTTGGTTTTATTAGTATTTGGCGAAGGTGGGATTTTTCTCAGGGATGGTTATGTCAGGAAAGGTAACTCTAGGAAATGGGATTGGAAGAAATTATACATGACAATATCCTCTTGTTTCTACTATCATGACGGTTTTGCATATCACTGACTACCTGTGCTGTACATGCTTACTTCAAAGTGGGAAAACCGGGTTTCTGATAGAAATGTAATTTGGAAAAGCATTTGCTTCTCTAAATGGGCCATGATTTCTTTTTTTTTTCCTTTTTTAAATTGATTTTCTTGAGCTCTATATTTTTCTCTGCTCCCCTCCCTTTCTCTCCCCTCCCCTTCAGCCCTCTCCCATGGTCCCCATGCTCCCAATTTACTTAGGAGATCTTGTCGTTTTTCTACTTCCCATGTAGATTAGATCCATGTATGTCTCTCTTAGAGTCCTCATTGTTGTCTATGTTCATCACTTCTTTTTTTTTTTTTTTTTTGAAGACGGCATACGAGATTAAGCATGGTGACTGGAGTTCAGACGTGTTTTCTTTCTTTCTTTTTTTTTTTTTTTTTTTTTTTTTTCAAGACAGGGTTTCTCTGCGGCTTTGGAGCCTGTCCTGGAACTAGCTTCATTCTAGAGGCAAGAACCCTCATTCTAAATTTTTAAAATGCATACTTATTTTTTTACTTGTTTCCTGAGACTGCCCCACACACCCTTAGCAATTCTATGATAGAGCCTTTCTAAGTTTTAGACACATGTCTACATAACTTTATTCGATAAAGAAAAATTATATTCCCTTAGTCTTTTGATGTGCTGCTCCATGGACAGGAGCCTACAGTGAGTGTAGATCGCCAGCATCAAGAGCTGGGTCTGGTCTTAGCAACAGTTCTACAGCAGTTATAGAAATGTTTGTGTTGCTGGAAAGTTTCTTTGTAATAAAAATATAGATAATTCATAGTCATTTATAATATGTTTTCACATGAATGACCTTCCTAATACCAAACAAGTCCAAGTCTTAGTCAGAAAGCTGGAACTCCTTGACCTGGGAACTTCTGCATTCCTCAAACTTTCCAATGGTATCAACAGGACGAGACAGGTCTTTGCTGGCAACTGTGACTGGAAGGTCCAAAGAGCCTTTGAATAAAGAATGACCTCACACTCTGCATTCCCTTCTGAGACCAAGCTCCAGCTCCAGACTTGCTTCTAAATAAAGCCCCAAGCAGCTTTGCTGAGGATTAGAAAATGTAAACATTTATAAAAATGTATTTAAAAATCAAGACACAATATTCAATTTATAAGAAGGAGATAAAAATATAGGAAAAGGGGAGGATTAAGGAGTGAAGTTTAATTTTCTCTGTAATTTTATTTCTGTATTATTTTCTTACTGAAAGTATATTTTTTCTTACAATATATTTTAATTGTGGTTTTTCCTCCCCCAACTCCTCCTAGGCCCTCCCACTTACTTCCAGATCCTCCCCCACCTCCCCATTATAGTGATACAAATATAGCATGAATAATAAAAACCAAAAGACAGATATCAAGATTCAAGCTGAAGATCAGGAAAACAAAACAGCCAAGCCACTAGAGAAGTCTTACCTCCACCAAGGCTGGGTGACTGCAGATTGAGCCCTGAGCTTTTGTCTCCTCCAGTCTTATATTCCCCGTTAATGCTTGGATTAAAGTCATGTGACTCCCTAGTACTAGGATTAAAGACATGAGCCAGCACCACCTGGATCTATTTCTGCATTGATCTTGTGTAGCCCAAGGTGGCCTTGAACTCACAGACATCCATCTGCCTCTGTTTGCAAAATTCTGGGATTACAAATGTATGAAAGCACTGCCTGGCCTCTAGTGTCTTAGTTCTGTCCTCTGATTTTCAGGCAAGCTTTATTTATTAAAACATAAATAAAATATCAGTATATTTTCCCTTTTGTCTAAAATAGAAAGAAGGCTATAACTAATATAAGAAAAACTATATACAATGACTACAGTAACTGTACACAATATATATATAGACAATAAATATATGAACAATGGCCCCCTCTATCAATATATCTTTTTCATTGCTCTCCCACTTTGTGCCTCCCCCAACTCAACCATCCAATTCCCTCATGTTCTCATTCCCCATCCCCTCCCCCTCTACTGCCCCCCTGCCCACAGTTTACCAAGCAGATCTCATCTATTTCCTCTTCTCAGGGCGATCCATGTTTCTCTCTTAGGTCCTCCTTGTTACCTATCTTCTCTGGATCTGTGGATTCTGGTCTGGTTATCCCTTGCTTTACATCTAGAATCTACTTCTGAGTACATATAATGTTTGTCTTTCTGGGTTAACCTCACTCAGAATGATTTTTTTTCTAGTTCCATCCATTTGCCTAAAAATTTCATGATGTCATTATTGTTTTTACAGCTGGGTAATACTCTATTGTGTAAATGTACCACATTTTGTTTTTTTATCCATCTTTTCAGTTGAGGGGCATCTAGGTTGTTTCCAGGTTCTGGCTATTACAAATAATGCTGCTGTGAACATCACCAAGCAAGTATCACTGTGGTAAAATTGGGATTTTGATGGGCATTGCAATGAATCTGTAGATTGCTTTTGGCAAGATTGTCATTTTTATTATGTTGATCCTACCTATCCAAGAGCATGAGAGATCTTTCCTGGTATTTTCTTCAATTTCTTTTTTCAAAGACTTAAAGTTCTTGTCATACAGGTCTTTCACTTATTTGATTAGTGTTACCCCAAGATATTTTATGTTATTTGTGGCTATTGTAAAGGGTGATGTTTCTCTGATTTCTTTCTTAGCCTGTTTATATAAGAGGGCTACTGATTTTTTTTGAGTTAATCTTATATCCTGCCACATCACTGAAGGTGTTTATCAGTTGTAGGAGTTCCCTAGTAGAATTTTTTAGGTCACTTATATAAACTATCATATCATCTGCAAATAGCAAAAGTTTGACTTCTTTTCCAATTTATATTCCCTTGATCTCCTTTTATTGTTTTATTATTCTAGCTAGAACTTTGAGTACTATATTAAATACATATGGAGAGAGTAGACAGCCTTGTTTTGTTCCTGATTTTAGTGTTATTGCTTTGAGTTTCTCTACATTTAATTTGATGTTGGCTGTGGGCTTGTTGTATATTGTCTTTGTTATATTTAGGTATGTTCCTTGTATCTCTGCTTTCTCCAAGACCTTTATCATAAAGGAGTGTTAGATTTTGTCAAAGAATTTTTCAACATCTAATGAAATGATCACGTGGGTTTTTGTTCTTTCAGTTTGTTTATATGGTGGATTAAATTGACAAATTTTCAGATATAGAACCATCCCTGCATTTCTGGGATGAAGCCTACTTGGTCATAGTGGATGAGTTTTTTTAAAATGTGTTCTTAGTTATGGTTTGCCAGTATTTTTTGAGTTATTTTTGGATCACTGTTCATGACAGAGAGTGGTGTGCAATTCTCTTTCTTTGTTGTATCTTTTTGTGGTTTGTATATACAGGTTTGCATACTGGTAACCTCACAGAAGGAGTTTGACAATGTTCCTTCTGCTTCTATTGTGTGGAACAATTAGAAAAGTATTGGTATTAGCCTTTCTTTGAAATTTTGGTAGAATTCTATGCTAAAACCATCTGGCTCCAGGCTTTTTTGGGTTGGGAGACTTTTAATAACTGCTTCTTTTTCCTTAGTGTTTATAGGTCTATTTAAATTATTTATCTGGTCTTGATTTAATTTTGGTATGTGGTATGTAAATCCAAATAAATGTTCATTTAAGTTTTCCAATTTTGTGGAGTACAGGATTTTGAAGTATGACCTGATGAT
>NW_004949107.1:3096572-3100653 GCF_000317375.1 Microtus ochrogaster
TGTTGTTGAATTCTAACTTAAAGCCAAGGGATTTATTCCAATTTTTTTGGATCTATTGAGATTTGATTTGTGACTGAGTATGTGGTAATTTTAGAGAAAGTCCCATGAGGTGCTGAGAAGAAGGTACATTCTTTGTGTTTGAGTGGAATGTTCTATGGCTGCCTGTTAAATCCATTTTAGACATAACATTTGTTAGTTCCCTTATTTCTTTGATAAATTTCTGTTTGGTTGACCTATCTATTGGTGAGAGTTGGGTGTTGAAGTTTCTCACTCTTAGTATGTGAGGTTTGATGTGTTATTTAAGCTTCAGTAATGTTTCTTTTACATATGTGGGTGCCCTTGTATTTGAGGCATAAAATTTCAGAATTGAGACTTCATCAAAATTCTTGATGAATTTTTTCCTATGATGAATATGAAATGTCTTTCTCCCCATCTTTTGATTAATGTTAATTTGAAGTCTATTTTGTTAGAATATTAGGACAGCTACACCAACTTGTTTTTTATGTTCATTTCATTAGAAAGCCTTTCCCAAACCTTTACTCTGAGGTAATGTCTGTCTTTGAAGTTGAGGTAAGTTTCTTGTATGCAGCAGAAGAACGGATCCTGTTTTTGAATTCATTCTGTTGGCCTGTGTCTTTTTATAGGCAAATTGAGTCCATTGATATTAATATTAATAAGCAACGATTGTTAATTCCTTTAATTTTGATATTAGTATATATGTTGTTTCCCTTCTTTTGGGTTTGCAGGTGTGGAATTATCTATTGCCTGTATTTTCATGGGTGTAACTTGGGTTGGAGTTTTACTTCTATCGGGCTGTATTTGTCGATAGGAATTATTTAATTTAAATCTAGTTGTCATGGGATATTTTGTTTTTTCCATTTCCATTTATGGTGATTGAAATTTTGTTGGATATAGTAGTCTAGGATGACATTCATGGTCTCTTAGTGTCTGCAAAACCTCTGTCCAGGACCTTCTTTCTGGCTGGCTTTCAGATTCCCCATTGAGAAGATGGGTGCTATTCTGATTAGCTTGCCTTTCTATGTTACTTAGCTTTTTTACCTTGTACCTCTTCACATACTTTCTTTATTCTGTATGTTTAGTGTTTTGATTATTATATGGCAAGGGCACTATTTTTGGTCTAGTCTATTTGGTGTTCTGTAAGCTTCTTGTATCTTTATAGCCATTTCTTTCTCTAGGTTGAAAATTTTTCTTTTATGATTTTGTTGAATATATTTTCTGATCCTTTGAGCTGTTATTATTCTTCTTCCATCTCTATTACTCTTAGGTTTGTTCTTTTCATTCTGTCTCAGATTTCCTGGATGTTTTTGTGTTATGACTTTGTTGACTCTAATGTTTTCTTTGACTGGTGAATCTATTTCCTCTGTCACATCTTTCACACCAGAAATTCTTCCTTCCATCTCTTGTATTCTTTTGGTTATATTTACATTTGTAGCTTATGTTCATTTACCCAGATTTTCCATTTCCAGAATTTCCTCAGTTCGTGTTTTCTTTATTGCCTCTATTGCAATGTTCAAGACTTTTTCTTCACCTGTTTGATTTTTTTCTTGACTTTCTTTAAGGGATTTTTTTGATTTCTTCCAAGTTTTTGTTTGTCTTTTTCTGAATTTATTTATTGGATTTTTTTATTTCCTTTTTAAGGCCTTTATCATCTTCATAAAGTCATTTTTAAGGTTGTTCTCTTCTGCTTCTTCTGCGTTGGGATATTCAGGTCTTGCTGTTGTAGAACCACTGGGTTCTCATAGTGCCATATTGCTTTTTATGTTGTTGAATGCATTCTTACACAGGCATCTACACATCTCTTCATCCAACTGATGTAGGTGGTATCTGAGCCTCTGGGAGCCACTCTCTCTCCATTTAATGCAGGAGGTATCTGGGCCTCCAGGAAACTGCTCTTCATTCAATTAGTGCAGATGGTTTCTGTGCCTCCAGAACGCTCTTTCTCCAGTCAGTGCAGTTGGTGTCTGTGCATTTGGGGACTGCTGATATTACAGTGGGTAGTTGGGTTTGTGGGGAAGGACAGGACTTGAAGATTATAGGGTCCAGTGGGGGTAGGAGTGGCCTGTCTGCAGGAGTCTTTCCTGTTGACAGCTAAAGAGGCTGTGATGGATGTGCTGGGCAGGGGATGTTCCCCAGGGGATTATGTCCTAGAGAATGGGACTTCCAGCTGCAAGACCTGCCACTCAGCTCTTCGTCCAATCAGTGCAGGCCTTGCCCATGCTTCCAAAAGCCAGTGCTCAGAGCTGTAACGTTAATTAGAAATGCTAGACCAATAGCTCAGAAGCCCCTGAATGTGATGTCTTTGTCAAACTTCTCAAGTTTCTGGGATTTGTGCAGATGAGAAGGCAGAAAGATTGTAAGAGCCAGAGGTGATGGATGATCCAAGGAAACAGCCTCTTTCCGAAGTAATCCTTAAAACACCATGTCAGGTTTTAAAATGAAAGCATGGGCATAAAACAACACATGTATGAACTCAAAGAAATTTTGATGGTATACACACACAAGACTTGCCTGAGCTCAAACCAGACAATATCCTACCACTGAAAAGGAAAGTAGACACAAGTCCCAACACTTACCAGAAAGCTACCTGCAATTGATAGGTACTAACTGAGAAGAGAGAGGGCAGTTTCCTCCAATCCATGGACACCAGGTATATCAGCCACACTCCAGGTCAGACCCCATTCCCAGGAGTAGCTGCATATGAAAAACAGACTTCATATTATGTGTGTGTAAGAGAGAGCTTTTGGGGTTTTTTTTTTGTATTTTTGACATTTTTTATTATGTCTGATTTTGTTTGTTTTTGTATTGGTATACAGTTTTGTTCAGTTTTTGAAAGGAAGAACATGATATTGTTTGGGCAATGAGTTGGAAATAATCTGGGAGGAGTTGGGGAATAGAAAAAATATTATTGAACTATATTGAAGAAAAAAATTAAATAAAAATAAAAGAGAACATGAAGTTGGGAGGATGTAGAGCGCTAGGGAGTAGGTCTGGGAGAAATTAAGAGAAGGGGTGAAGGGTGAATATGATAAAGATACACTATGCGAAATTCTCAAATAATTAATATATTAGCATGTTAAATGTAAAAACACAAATACAAAATCCTACAAATATTAAGGATACAACAAAAGAATATTAAATATTTGAGAAAGAAGTTAAGAAACATTTACTGTGTCTTAGGAAATGAAATGAAATACCATGTTTATAGATAAAAAGATCCAAAGTCATAAAAATACTCAGAGCAAAGAGTGATTTGAAGACAATGCCGAAAATAGAAGATACTAGTCACCAAGGTAAGGAAACAGAAAACTGGACTCAGTGAGTGTAAGAGCTGGGATTATCTATATAGAGAAGGTGAATAGTTCAGAGAAAGAGCTCCAGAAAGCTTCAGAATGAGTCTTTCATAAACTTTGGTTAACTAATAACCCATACATGGAAAATGTGAGGTTCCATGAGAAATATGTCTGTATTTTTCTCTCTATATATATAATAAATATGTGCTATAAATATATTTTATATATGTATAAATATATATATATATATATAGTTACATACATATAAGAGAAGACAGAACAACTAGCAGGAAATGAAAACTAAAAAATCAAGGAACTTGCAAATAACAGGCAAATATTCAACTTCTAGGAGTAGCCTGAATGCATTTTTTTTTAAAGCTCATTTAAACTAAAAGACTCCAGGAAAAGTGTCAGAAACGCCAAGCCCTAATAATATACTAACCCTGCACCCCAGGACAGTTACTGTAAGCTTTCACTAATAGAACCTATTAGTCTTAAAAGAAACCAGTTGATCCAAAGAAAATTAAGTGCCTGTCAAAAGAGAAATCAGGACTCTTGAAAAGAAAAACATACATTTGTGGTTCTTATCATTCATACTGTGACACAAATAATAAAAAGAAAGGAGGAAACAAAGGAAGGGAGGGAAGGAGGGAGGGAGAGAGGGAAGGAGGGAGGGAAGGAGGGAGGGAGGGAAGATGGGACAGAAGGGAGGAAGAAAGGGAGGGAAGGAGGAAAGGAGGGAGGGACAGAAAAAAGAAGGAAGAAAGGGA
>NW_004949107.1:3101793-3141281 GCF_000317375.1 Microtus ochrogaster
ATATATACCTCAGAATCACAGTGCTAATGAAATTGCTGGTTAAGACCTTAAAGAAATATTGAGCAAAAATTTTATCAGTGTATTTAAAAAAAGCATGGGCATAAAAAGAATGAAGTAATCTAGAGAAACTGAGGCATATAAGAATGAAGGGGTAGGTTAAACCTGACAAAGCAAATACATTGGGTCAAAGAATAGGTGTTGGTATTGGATGTGAGACACAGTTCTCCAACTGGAAGGAAACGGAGACAAAATCGGCAACAATGTAAAAAAATCTATTTGTGGTGGGCCAATTTATAACCCTGGGTCTGGGCCTGGGCAATAGCTGGGTTGATCAGTTGGCCAGATTTCCCTATTTTTTACTACCCAAGAGAACTTTCCAGCATAGCCTTGGCTAGCTCACCCAAGGTAGTCTGCAGCAAGGAAAGGGTCTACTCTAAATCTACTGAGTCTATGAACTGTTGAAGCATATGAAGGAGACTAACCTACAGATTCCAAATATCAGGATCTCCACCACATAGGACCACAACAGTTTGTCCAAGAGGAGACCCAGTGAGAACCCACTGTCTGTGGTGTAACAGAAACCAGAGGTTTTGAACCAGACCAATGACTCAAGGTAATGAACACTTACAAGTAAAGATGATTGGACTAAAGGGTTGCCTGTGTGACCCAACGGGCCATACCACAGCTTCCACGACAGCATTCTTCTTCTTATTTTTGTCTTATTTTGTTTATTTTCTTTGTTTTGTTTGGTTTTGGTTTTTCTTTCAAGTCTGGTTTTACTTGGGGTTAGAAGTTGCAAGGGAAGAGGATGGATGAGAGGAGACAGGGAGATTAGTAGGATTGGAATGAGTTATGTGAAATCCACAAAGAATCAATAGAAGTTTTTTTTTTCAGTGTATTTGTATCCAAGTAATGTTCAAGATTCTGAACAAGATGTCTTTTCTCTGAAAATAAAAATTTCATAGAAAAATATTTCATAATAAAGAAAATGAATGTTATAACGATTTGGAAGTATACTATAGGTTAAAAGTACAAAAATAGATACGGGACAGTATTGAAGAAACGAATTAAACTAACACTCTTAATTTCCAATGACTAAAAGCCAGTACTGCTTAATTGAGATTTTCAAATAGGAAGGAAATATGCCCTATGTAAGATCTAGGCTCTAAACCAGATATTAAAAGAGATCAAGTCTTGGGAGGTTACATAAATAAGAGCTAACTCAAAGAATTTGGAAAAGTGACTGAAGGGGAGGTGGTACATCAGAGGGAGCAAATTACTTCAGAAGATAGCTCGTTCTTATGGAAATTATCTTATTAGAACCCAAATCATATCCAATTAAAGTAAGAACTAGACGGTGCTTTTCAAGTTTGATACGTATGTACGTGTATTCTATGACAAAGTAGGGATAAATGCAATCTTTCTGTGGACAGGCAGATAGATATCAAGTCATATGTTGGTCTTTAACAGGAGCTTGTGGGAGGGGGAGAAGGTTCTTTCTAAGCTATGAGCTACAAGGGGTCTAATATTAGCAGTAAAGTATCTGAGCGCTAGGGTTATAGGGTGGATAGATTTGCATGGCCTGTGCGACTTGTACACTAACTCCACTAGGAACATTTCATCTTCACCTTAAAGCATTCTTTCGAGTTGAAATTTGAATTGATTGAGAGAAGCATTCTTACAACTCTATCCTTCACCTCTTGTGTGGACAGCTGGGTTCTCATCTTCCTGAAAAAGAGTTTTCATTAAAATGGGGGGGCAAGAAATGTTAGGTCACAGAAACATTATGCCTTTCAGAATGGCTAAGATCAAAAACACATGTGACAGCTCATGCTGGCGAGGATGTGGAGCAAGAGGAATACTCCTCCATTGCTGGTGGGAGTGCAAAATTGCATAGTCACTTTGGAAACAATATGGTGGTTTCTCAGAAAACTTGGAATCCACCTACCTCAAGACCCAATTATACCATCACCAGGCACAAACTCAAAAGGGCGCTCCACACTACAACAAGGACACTTGCTCAAATATGTTTATAGTAGCTTTATTTGTTGTAATCAAAAACTGAAAACAACCTACATGGCCCTAAAATAAAGAACAAACAGAGAAAAAAAAAAGAAGTAGACATTAATGAAACAAAAAGAGCGGAGAGCATATGATCCATGATTACGGCAGAGGTCAACCTTGTGTGCCATATCTTGTACATACCTAGAATATGCAGCTGTAAGTAAGATGTGGTCACATGTTCCAGGCATGGGTTTTTTCCTAACATTTGTTAAGTTTACTGCTCCAAACAGTTGGGCATAAGCCAAGTTCCCTGAAAGGAAAGATAAAACTGGTGTGTGATAGATTCAGTTCTTGCTTTCAGCGCCCAAGACAGAAGACTGAATAGAAAAAGAGTATCAAATATGATCTCTGAATGTGTTGGAGCAGGAGGCTGGGGACAGCGTGGGAAAGTGAAGAAAGGTGTATATTGTTTGGTTGTTGGTCTCTAGGTAGTTAATCCCTTTCTTGGAAAAACTCACTCAGTTGAAAGCTGTAAGTAGTAGGCTTGATGTTAAAACTCCAAATCAGATTAGCAGCCTTTACTATTTTTCTTGCTTCAGGATTTCACTAACTGCTATTCATACTTTACAAGTGTGTGTGAGGGGGATGTATGTGTGTGTGTGTGTTCGCAACTGTCTTGCTCTGGGTCATAGCAATAAGAAATAAAGGCCAAGTCTCAGAAGAGGTCAGGGCTTTGAAACTTAGTTCATCCTATAGGGCTTCATTCTTGCATCTTAGGCCTATGTCATTACCCACTCTGGAGAGGGCAGAGGAAGAGTACATAAAACTGTTTAGGTACTAAGCATATAACATTATGACTCTAGTTCACTAGTTTTCACAAGATATTTTAATTATCTGCATTGATTGTGTTAGAAACTACTAATAATTATATTTAATTAATGCTTCCAATTCCAAGACTTCATTAACACAGTCTTTAAACCTTCATACCAATAAGAAACTGATCATGTACTAAACTATGTCACTAAATATGTATGATTAAGTGTATTTATTTTATAATCAAAACTGAGTTAGCAAGTGATGTCAACAAAAGTGGCAAGTTACAGAAATTCTGAAGTCCTGTTCTTTGAATAAACAAAATCACTGTGAATGTGCCAGGAATATTACATATAAAAGGAAGTGATCTAATTGAAAGAATGAAAGAAATGAAAAAAATTAATGAGGCCTCAAACATCTGGTATGTCAATATAAACACAAAGGATCTAGACAAAAAAATCTGAAGAAATAATGATTTCAAACTTTTCAAATGATATTATAACACAGGAACATTGAACAAGACCTTCAGGAATAAATTTGAAGGATCTGTACACAAATGTATTATAATCAGACAGTCAAAAAGAAGTCAAAAGTGAAAATCTGAAACCATTTTTAAGTAAATCGATTTCCAATAAAGACACAACTTAGTAAAACACATGTGCTTTAGTGGCTAGGGAAATAGTTCTGTGGGTAAAAACTTTGCTAGGCAAGCACAGGAAACTGAATTTAAATCCTCAGACTGCACCAAAAGCCAGTTTAAGCAGTCCATGTGTTTCTGTAGTCTTGAGCTCTTTTGGGAGAAAGAAGAGTCACAGAAGCCTGTAAGTCAGTTGATCCAGAAAACGTCATAGAAAACTTCAAGAGACTCAGTCTCAAACACAATAAAGGGCTGTCCTCTGGCCTTCATACACTTTCATGTGTGTGTGCCCACATTACCATACACACACACACACACACACACACACACACACACACACACACCAGATACATACAAACACACAAGTTTAAAATAATATAATAATAATATTCCATGCACTTCAGGGAAAGCAGTACTAGAAGTAAAACTTCTAGCTTTACATGCCTAATTTTTAAAGGAAGAACAATGTTAATCAAACAGTATCCCCAGAAGATATTTCACAACCAACCTGATAGAGGCAATTTTCCAAATGAGATTCTTTAATGCCAAATATGTCTACATTTGAGTCACATTGACAAAAAAAACCTCATCAGTTCTCTAGGCAAATACCATAAAAATTGAAATCAGACAAATATCTAGTGTACAGAGCATAGAATCATTACATCTTAATAACCAAGAGCAGCAGAATTGAGTTAATATCTCTTTAAAGAACACATACTAATACTCAGTCATCATGTGTAAAACCAACTAGCACAAGTATAAAAAAAAAAAGAAGCTAGAACTAGAAGCCCCATGCTGCTAACTAGCATCCATAGTGTTGGGAGATGCTATGCAGGCAATCAGGAAAGAAAACTCTTCACCAACCTAACACCAGCTCTACATTCCGCTATACTCACCTTTCAGCCAAAATATGTCCACAAGTGTAATAATGTCTCATTTGTTCTAGAGGTAATGAATTCTGTTTTTGTCACCCTGAGGCCTGCTTATGAAAGTAAACATTCCTGGCACTGTAAACCTTATTAAAAGCAAGAGGACACAGGCCCTATGGGATTACTTACTGTGTTTTGCTCAATTAGCATACATTTAACTGATTTCTAAATGTTTATGCTTATGCCTATACATTGGTACAGCTCTCAGTATTCGTCACAGAACCTGCTCTTACGGCCCTTCCACCCATGCCAACTGCTGTTCCTTCCTACAAATCCCTTTCTGATATATATATATATATATATATACCTTTGGGTTTTGTAACTGAGTTCAACCAAGACTGTCTGTGCTACCAGGAAGTTCAAACTGTCTAATGAAGCCTGATTGACTCACCAGCGTTGATGACCCAACTGAAGACCTGACTTGTACTTCACTCAGGATATCAGCCAATGGTTTAGAAAGGCCCCATGAGTCCCCAGCCAATGATTAACTGTGGAGAGGTTCCAGTCTTATGCAGGCAAGATTATGTCACGTCATCCTCTGCAGACAGCACTTCACAGGGCTTTTCTGTAATGTAGCTTCCACTCTTTTTTGGCTCTTTCAAGATGTTCCCTGAACCTTAGAAGGAGTGGTGTAGATGTCCTATGTAGGGTTGATCTGCATGTATCCTCGGCATCTGAACAGCTATAAGGATCAGAACTGACCAGTGTTCACTGCAATGAGAAGCTTCCCTGATTAGGTCTGAGAGTAAAATCTGTCTGTGTTTATAAACACAAGCAATTTGACTCCACGTCAGTTAAGCCAAAAAAAAAAAAAGAACAAATAGAACTAAGTTGCCTCCTGGGTCCTTGGACTACTCCAAATATATTTCATTGTTTTTGTCTATTGTTTGTTTGTTTCTAACCAAATTTACAGTACTAGACATAAATTCCTTCCTGATCAATGGACCTCACATCTAATCAGAGTAGTTGGTTACCCCACAACAGCAGTGCCACTATTAAATGAGAGGTCACATCCTGCCTGGCAGGTTGGTATTGTAGTTTTAGGGTTCACAACTATGAAAGACTATTGATACCTTTTCTCCCCAGAAGCCCACATAACATTTTCTATCATGTTGCATGGATAGACTACAACCACTTTGTAACTGTGATGGTTTGACTAAAAAATGGCTCCTGTAGCTTCATACATTTGCATGTTTGTCATCAGGTAGTGGAACGACTTGAGAAGGGTTGAGAGGTGTAGCCTTGTTGGAAGACGTGTTTCATGGGGTGTAGACTTTGAGGCTTCAAACTTTCTACTGTCTGTGGATCCAGATGTAGAACTCTCAGCTACTTCTCCAGCGCCATGTCTGCCTGCGTGGTGCCATGTTCCTCACCATGACGACAATGGACTAAACTCTGAAACTGTAAGCAAATTCCAATTAAATGCTTTCATTTGTATGAGTTGCCAAGGTCATGGTTTTTCTTTACAGTAATAGGACACCTGACTAAGGTAGTAACATATAAAACTATATGTTATATACATACTATATATATATATATATAAACTATACACACACATATATATCCTATATGTCTTTTCAAGGTTTAATAATTCTTTTCAACACAGAAAGATATTTCACTGTCTGAATGTACCACATCTCATTGACATTTTCCTCAGAAAAGATTATCTAGGCTGCGTTCATGTTTTGGCAATAATGAATGACACTTCTATTAAAACTTGCTCTGTAGTTTTATTGTGTGCAAATGTTTTAAAGTCCTACTGATAAATGACACAGAACATAGTTTCTGGATGTCCTGGAACTTACTATGTAGACCAGGCTAGCCTTGAACTCACAGAGATCCACCTGTATCTGCCTCCTGAGTGCTAGGGTGAAAGTCATGTATGCTACCATGCCTGGGTGTTTGTTCATATTTTTAAATGACATTAAATTGTCTCTCAACCTATATTGTTTTTTTTTCATTTTATCAGAAATGATTAGCAATTGCTTTGGTTCATATCCTCACCAGATTTGATTGTGTCTATGTTATGGATTTTCACCACTATTTTGAGGTATGTCGTTGTGTTTTATTGTTTCAATATATATATATGTCTTTGCGATGGATGGTATGGAAAATCTTTTCGTATGTTTATTTGTTACTTATGCATTTCTTCATTATGATTTTTGTTAAAGTGTTAAGCTCAAGTTTTAAGATATATTTGTTTTATCATTCCTGGCTTCTAGATATTGAATTGTGGATATAGGAGATTAATGGTACTTTATTGTATCTTTTGCAAATGTTTTCAAGAACTCTAGAGTATTTATTCTCTCTCTTTCTCAATCTTTTTATTTGTTTATCAAAGTAGTAGTTTTTAATTTTGACAGCACCAATTTTATCTTTTGCTGAATAGATTGTGCCTTAGCTGTATCTGAGGAGTTCTCACTGTACCCAGAGTCCTATAGGCCTCCCCTTGGTTTTCTCATCTTTATGGTGTTATGGTGCAACCATCTATTTTAGCTTATTTTGCATTAAAGGTATGAGGTTTTATGCTGATTGCCTTTGTTTTTAATCAATTTGACAAAAGCCGTAGTCACTGAAGAAGAGGATGCATCTTTTAAGGAATACCCTCCATCAGATTGGCCTATATCCAGGTCTGTGGAGATTTTCTTGATTAATGATTGATGTGGAAGGGCCCAGACCACATTGAGTTGTATTCTTTTTAAAAATGTACCTGAGCAAGCCAGGGGGGTAAAGTCAGTAAACAAGGTTCTTCCATGGTCTCTGCTTCAATGCCTGTTTCTAGATTCCTACCCTGTTTGAGTTCCTACCTTGGCTTCTCATAGTAAGGTTTCTTGATCTAGACATGTAAGCCTGTCAAATGAGTGTTTTCCTTCCCAAGTTGGCTTTAGTCAATGCTTTATCACAGCAACAGAAACTATTAGAATAGGCATCAATTTGTATTATAGTTTTGCATGTTGATTTCCAGCAATATGTCTTGAAAGACTATCTTTGGAACATTGTACTCTCTTTTTGTTGTTGGCTTTTTTTTTTGAGACAGGATTTCTCTGTAGCTTTGGAGCCTGTCCTGGAACTAGCTCTTGTAGACCAGGCTGGCCTCAAACTCACAAAGATCAGCCTGCCTCTGCCTCCCGAATGCTGGGATTAAAGACGTGAGCTACCTGTACTCCTTTTTAATGAGAGATCAACTAACTATTTAAGAGGCTCTGTTTTGAGGGTGTGTTGGTTTGTCAATTTGACTCAAGCTAGATTAATCCGGGAATAGGAATCTCAAGTGGGAATATTCCTCCATCAGATTGCCTTTAGGCAAGTCTGTGGAGACATTATTATTATTATTAGTAGTAGTAGTAGTAGTAGTAGTAGTAGTAGTAGTAGTAGTAGTAGTAGTAGTAGTAATTTATATGGGAGGGCTCAGTCTACTAGGGGTAGTGCCAACCCTAGGTAGGTGGTATCCAGGTATATAAGAAATTAGGCTGAACAAGCCATGGAGAGCAAGCCAGTAATCAGCGTTTCTCCAAAGTCTCTGCTTTAGTACCTGCCTCCAAATTCCTGATTTCAGTTCCTGCCCAATTTCCTCCCATGATGGAAGCAGAAATAAGCCTTTCCTCCCCAAGTTGCTTTTGGAAACAGTGTTTGATCAAGGCAAAACCAACCAAACAAACAAACAAAAAAAGCTCTAAGACTAGGGCTATCTGCATTCTATCCCACTGATGTATTTATGTGTCCATTGCTCACCAATATTCTTGACTTGCTGTACTTCTGAAATAAGTCATGGGTATATCAGTCCTGCATCTTTGTTCTCATTCAGTATTATCTGTACTGCTGTGGATATTTTTTCCTTATAAAGTTCAGAAGCATCTGTTTTACTGTCCATACAGCAGTTTTCTGTGACTTTATTGAACCCGTAGATAAAGTTTAGGCAAAGCAGCCATGTAGATGATAGTGAGTATTCCTCTCCATGAACTTAAAATAGCCTCTATTCATTAATTTTTTATTTTATCAGCGTTTTGGGGCTTTTACATACAGATCTTTTATCAATCCTGATATATTTGTACCTAAGAACTCCATGTGGGAGTTTATAATGTAAATATTATTTTCTTAGTTTTTTCTTTTTATTTACATCACCTCCAGTTTACTTCCCTCCCCACCATGTAATTGTTTCTTCTGTACTTTTATTTTATGAGTTCTGATCTTAACTCCAATGTACTATTGTTAGCTTTAAAAGTGTAAGGTCAAAAAAAAAGTGTAAGGTCAAAGCATATCATGTACTTGAAACTCATACCCAATAAATGTGTTAAGTAAAAAACAAAAAAAGCATTTATTTCACCTTTAAAAGTCAGTTAAACAGCCAGGCAGTGGTGGTGTACACCTTTAATCTCAGCACACAGGAGACAGAGGCAGGTGGATCTCTGTGAGTACGAGGCCAGCCTGGTCTACAGGAGCCAGTACCAAGACAGGCTCCAAAGCTACCTAGAGAAACTCTGTCTTGAAAACCAAAAATAAATAAATAAATTTTTAAAAAGATAGTAAAACTGGGTAACTTATACTTTCTTTCCCTACCTTTTTCCAGTCTACAACTTAAATTTAATATTTATAAAATTTTATTTCTTTACATTTATCATACCATTTCTCTCTTAATTCTCAGTATATTTTTATCTACCTACATGGTCCATTGAATACCTTGTTTGGAATTTTATTTCTCTGGGAAGCTGTTCTTCTGCCTCACCTCCTCCGCTCATTCTCTTTATACTTCAGAATTTATTGATATCAGTATTCACAACTTACACACACCTCTGAGTGCTTCCCACCTCTCTCACTCCTCCCTGAGTCCACTGCTCTTCTCTCCCAGTTCTTTCATGTTCAAATTTTCTTTTCCTTTTTTGCAATTCAACCTCTTACTCATCATTATCCCATTCTTGCAACCCCCCCCCATGGTTCATCCCTAGATATTAGCTCAAATTTCTTAGAGTTTCACATATATGAACTACTTTTCCTTGACTAGAAAGAGCCCCATGTTGGTGGGCCAATATCCAGGCCTTTGTGTCTTTGATGTGTCAAAATTAAAAAAAAAAAGTGATCAAAAGAAACAATCCTGGGAGATCTCTGAATAAAGTACATGAAACTCATTGACTCAAAACTCATTCCGAGGTACCATGCTTTGAAATTAAGGTTCTCATGTACCAAGATCATTTTCCTTAATATTAAGTTAATCTCAATGAAAGTGAATAAAATAATTAAATACTTTACTGCATTCTAAGTTACTAAGTTATCTTGGACCAATTGAATCAGATTTCTCCCGCAAAATGATTTCTTGTTCGCCAGCCTAGCTGAGTCTTCATTTCACTAAACTAAATCCTTTGAAAATAGCCTCAACTCCATGTAATATTATAAGAGCTTGCGTATGCAATCCTGAGTCACATACGTAGATTTGGGGGGTGATTCCGTGGCTATTATTTTGATTGTGGTGGGGTTGTATGTGGCAGTTGTATGCAAGAAATACTTTTTGCTTATTTTTTTAGTCATGCCAGTGACTATTTCAAAAATAATGTTCATATCCTACGCTGATATAGTTAGTATGCGTAGAAGGAAATTTTTGTTGCCTAAAATTTGAAAGGGGGGATATCAACTTGTAAGAGTTGATTCTAGGGTAAACATAAAGTCACTTAGCAGAAAGAGTAGAAGAAGCTGTATCTGCTACAGAGCTGAAGAACAAGAAACAGCACACAAGGAAACTGCAGAACATGCCAAGTGTGAGTTCTGCTATTCTAACATGCAGAAATAGAAAAAAAAAAAATTTAAAGGCCAGTCCTGGCCGCTGGGATTTCCTTTTCTCTCAGTCCAGCTTTTTGGACTGCAGTCAGCCCCAGCAGCTGGTATCCCAGACAAGCCTTAGTAGGTCAGCGTAGAATCCTGCCGTTCCCACTCAGCCCTTCATCTGTACTCAACACACATAGGGACATTTCAATGGGACTCTAAGAATCAGAGCTCTGCCTATTCTTCGGTTTGGGCAAGATGCATCTTTGTTTCTCAGAAGACAATGGACGTGCTCTTTTTTTCCTCTTGGTTGAACTCCTGGCAACCTCCAAAAAGCAGAGCATCTGCTGTGGTCCCAATTTCCCACTGAACTTAATTTGCTCTTATTGTACCCATCAACTCTCTCAATGTGTCTGAAATATACTTCCAGCTTGTGAATGATTACCACGAGCTCCGTGGCTGGAATGTGTGTCTATCATAAGCTGAGTAAGGGTAGGAACTAGAGATACAACTTCAAGACACAGATGAAGAAGCTGATCTCGGTTAGAAGAGGGAACTCAAAGCAGCTGGCAGCTCCTTCTCCCAGTTACTCCTAAAGTAGCTCTCTTCCACTTCCTTCTGGCTAACAGGAGCATTCTGTTATGGGAGAACTATTTGGTGGGTCCTTAATGTATATGAAAACTGTATATGGTGGTAGGGGATATAAAGTCATATAATATATGAACACAGACCCCAAAGGTACTTCAATTTAATGAAGACTATATTAGAACATGCTATTGACTTGCTCCAGTAAACACTTATTGGTCATTTAGCGTGTGCCAGCACACTGACAGACCATCCCGTCCTCCTCCGTTTTTCTCCCGGACCTTCACTAGTCCCTTGTGGCTATGTCTGCCTTGCCTTTGGTATATTTCAGAATCCAGCCACTTCCCACCGTGAGTGCCATTGCCCTGCCTTCCAGCTGTTGACATCTCCACTGTGAACTGTTAGCAGACTCCTCTCACTGAAGAGCTTCTGGTTCCTTCCTCTACCTGTTTCTTACGGAGCATCCCAGGGCAAATTTGTTAGGTTCCAGTCACCAGCAGGATAACTAGTTCAAAATACCCCAGTGGCTTCCAAACAGATTAAAAGCAGAACCCAAGTCTCTTTTCTCTGCAGTCCTATGCAGCCCATGTGATCTTGCCAGAGTTAGGTCACTTTATTTTATTTCTAATTTTGCCAGCCTTGTTCTCTCCTCTCCTGCCATTCTGGCCCCTTTTCTAGTCTTCAAACGTCTTCAGCAAGTGCACATGCAAGTTGATTCTCTGTCAGCTGTAGAAGTCTCCCTGCCTGAGATTTTCTTCTCTCACATAGGCTTGTGAATCATCCCATCCGCCCACTCGTGTCTTTTCCTGATTTTCATGGTTTCAGCTGTATGAGCTATTCAGCTGTATGTGACTATCTACAAACCACACTTTCTCCAGCAATCCCCTCCCCTGCTTTATGTTCACCTCACATACTCTGACATTTTAGAATGTTCTTGGTTACCCAGGGACAGGTTCAGGAGTCAAAATGTAAACCTTCCTTCATTGATAAAAGGTCTGAGATAATCAACTTATGGGAAGAAGGCCCAGCTTCTTTCTGTTTCTGTTTCAGACATCTTGCTTTGGGGCCTGGGGTGCGGCAGCACATTATGGTAAGGATGAAAGGCATAGGCACTGGCTTGTCTCTGGAAAGAAAGAGGAGTAGTAGGGATAAGGGTCACAATATTCTCTGCAAGAGTATGCCCCTTTAGCCCTCCCTTCTTCCTACTAAGTGTTGCCTCTTAAGGGTCCCACTACCTACCATTTGTACTATGAACTGGGAACTGAACATCAGTATGCAGCCCTTTGGGAGACACCCATACAAACTCCATGCAGAACTTTTCATGGAGCTGTCTTATTGGCTGTTCTACCTCTGGTTTCTAAAACAGCACCAGATCATAGGAACTGTTCGGTGAGGATTTGAAGAGACTCACAAAATAAACCATCCATAGAGTGCTAGAACATAAATAACTTCGTAGATAGACCACAGGCTCTACAAGTGGTCTCCAACACTGAGAACTGGATTTGCAAACTACCTGGCAAAGGAATATGGTACCCCTATACCAAAATGCAGGCATCAGTACACCATGCATGAATAACACATACAGTCATCTAAACACATACAGTCTCACCCTTTAGGATGAGACCCTCAAGGAACTGCACCCTGCAGGAGAGGATGGGAATCCCAGGCAGCTAGCTAACTGCCCTGTGTTCCTTTCAGTTCCCATCTATTCCTTGGTAAGAACAAGAAGAGGTATGTCTGTGAAGGCAGGTAGTAAAACACGCAGCTGTAGAAATCTAGACAACCCCAACTATGACCACAGACAAAATGAGCCACCTGAACATTACTAATGGAACATCCAAGTGTCAGGGAGACCAGGGAAGAGAACAATCTACAGTGACCCGGATACCGAATAGTAAGGCCACTGCTAAGATGTGTCAACCAGTGTAGGCCAGGGTGTGAGGTACAGGGCACTAACTGAGCTTCATGGCTCTGGTCAGCAGTTCAAATACTGACTATTGAAAAGACACTTAGCAATAGCTAAGTAAAAAAAGAGGAAGGTAAGAATTCTAAGTTTAAAAGAAACAACTATGGCTGGCAAGGTGGCCCAGCAGTTACAGATGTTTGCCTCGCAGTGGTGCAAGCCTGACCACCTTTGCAGAAGAGCGCAAAGAGAAAATTTGTTGCACAAAGTTATCCTCTGGCCTCTGACACACGAGCACTCTGACACACACAGTGATAGCAATTAATACCTAAATATTTAAACATTTATTTATTTCCCAAGAAATAAGCACTGGGGAGAAATTTACAGGCCCAGCTCAGCTTTTTACCACACTGAACTCACCCATCTTACACTGAAGTCATTTGGGGTGTTGGTTTCATTTGGTTAGGTTTTGGTTTTCTCCTAAGCTCTATAAAATGAAGAGTTCATATTTTTTTTGCATTATACTTGCATTTAAAATAAATAAGAATATTCTTGGCACTCTGTGTCTATGGGTTCCACATTTATAGATTCAGCTAACTATAGGCAGGGGACAGGAAGGAGAGAGAAATTGTATTTCTATATAATAGCAAGTAAATGATAATTACTGTAATAAATCATTTGCAAAAGCACTAAAAAATGCCAAATGCTAGGAATAAATCTAGCACGGTAGAGGGGAAAATATAAAATTTTGTTGCTATAAAATAAAAAAACATACAAACAGTGAAATAGTTCATATTTATTGTCTTAAAGGTATGCTATTGTAAACATTTTGATTTTTCTCCAAATTCAATATAATTCTCTTTGGTATACTAGCAGATTTGTGGGATGGGATTGAAATTAACAAGGTTGTTAGAAAAATTTATCTGAAAATAAAAAGGATAGGGATGAAATGAGGCAGTCATAAACAATATAAAGAATGTCCAAGCACTTGCAACCCCAGTTTCAGAGACCCCATTGTAACACTAAGACCCTGGGGCTTGGGACATAGCTTTTGGCAAAGTATTTTCCAGACAAACACAAGGAACTGAGTTTCACCCAAGAATCCACATTAAAATGGTAGGTATTCAGTGGGAATGGTGGCACACAACTTTAATTCGAGCAGTTGGGAGGCAGAGACAGGCATATCTTTGTGAGTTTGAAGCCATCCTGGTTTACATAGTCAGTCCCAGGATAGCCAGAGCTACATGATGAGATCCTATCTTGAAGAAAGCAAAACAAAAAGCCAGGTATGATGAATTATGTGTGGAATCCCAGTGCTAAGGAGGCAGAGTCAGGAGGATTCCTAGGGTTCACTGGCCAGCCTACTTAGCCAAGTCAGCAAACACTAGCCCTCGATGCTGGCTCAGAAAGCAAGGTTTGACCTCTGATCTCTACATGCTTGAGCACACATGTACACATGCACATATCCAAACACATTGTATGGCATCAGGAAAGACAAACTGGCCAGTGTAACAGACAGAGTTCAGAAAGAGACATAAGGAGGCCTCCAACTTATAATGATAAACAGTGTAGGATCCTGTGGGGAAAACTGTCTTGGATCATTTCTCTTGTAAACACACATACACACATACACATTCATGAGGAGAGGGAAATTATAAATCAAAGAGAGATATATTCATGTAATCTTAAAAAATAAAATAAACAAACAAAACCAGAAGTTTCTTCAATAAAACTCACTAGTTGTGAAAAGGGAAATTAACAAATTGGACTACGCTAAGAAAAATCTATTCATCAAAAGATACAAATTACAAGAAAGAAAATAAACA
Organism: Microtus ochrogaster; assembly: GCF_000317375.1. NCBI lineage: Eukaryota > Metazoa > Chordata > Mammalia > Rodentia > Cricetidae > Microtus > Microtus ochrogaster. The sequence continues at coordinate 3,116,242 of NW_004949107.1, forward strand.
CATAGGAGATGTATATATTACATAAACACCATGAATTGCATACTCAATTTTTAAAGAACTATAGTAGATAACTGCGTTTTATGAGTTAAAACTTGGTGGGTCACAACCTCTTGAGAGCTAACTGGATTGCAGTTTTTTTACCTCCAAGGCTTCGTATACCCACATTCTTGGCTACCTGAACTTTTGCTAACTGTCTTCCTTAAATATTGATATTTATATCTTTGTTAGTTTTTCTCATTAATTTTCTGTTTCTACTACACAAATTTAATGTGAGCTCAGTGACTGTTTCTTCTTGAGAGGTGCTGAGCAAGAAGATATCATGACAACATGCACCTCTTGCATAAATTGCTAGGGAGAAGACGAGCAAAACAGAGGGAGGTCTCTTGTCCCACAATCTCCAGACAAGAAAGAAAAGTGGTTCTTGGGCAAGCATATAAACAGCCGGGAACTCAATTCAGTGCAGTCTTTCCATTTGCCGGGGTCAGGGACCACCTTTTTTAAAGAATGCTACACAAGTCCCTATGCCTAGAGGACTGCTGCCTGATGTCCCCTGAATGTCTCTCAAACATGACCCTCTGTTAACAGGGTCACCTGCCTATAAATCTTCTCACTGGTCCCAGGATCCACATGCCTATGATAGGATCTCAAGCTCACTGAAACTGAGAGCTCAGTTAGGTTTCCAGGGTCCTCTGTACCTACTAGTTACTCAAACTGGAGAATTATGTCACAACTAGATATCACTCATGAACACTGACCTAAACACGCATATTTAGAACTCCTGAGCACATTGGCAGACAAGCTGTCCTGGCATCGCCCCATAGGTGTCTAGCTATCCTCATATACTCTGTGCAGGTATCAGTTTTCCCTTGGTGCGTGCTGATGTTGCAGCTCTATCCTGGACACTCATTATTTGTGCCCTTGGTTCTTTAATTAGCTCTGCAGCATTCATTTCAGCCCACAAGTTGGAGACCAATCGTGCTGGACCAAAGCCTTGTTCTTGCCGCCTTCTTCTGGGATGAAAACACTACCCTGTCTTTGTGAAGGTTTAGTGCAGGTTAACTTTAAAGGAATCCAACTGCTATGTGCTTCTCTCTTTTGAGGTATAGGACATTAACTTTCTTGTATCCAGACTTTCCATTTTTCTCCCAGTGACCTTCCAGTTTGTTTCAGATGCCCTTGTGTGGCACCAAAGCATGCCTTAGCATCCTCTTTTGCTTTTAATAGAATGATATTCTGAAGATATTGCCATTATTAACCCATAATTGTGGTAAAACTACCATTTCAAATTTGGAGGGTGGGCTTTTTTTTGCCTTGTTATGTTTTATATAACATATAAATATATAAAAACATATATATTTAACATAACATATAAAACATAACTACACATACAATCCACTGCTTATTATTTCTTTCTCAAGGAAAAGATCTTAAATTTAAAGATAATCCAAATGTGTACTGGGCTTGGCAGATGGCTCAATTGATAAAGCATTTATGACACAAGTTTGGGGACTGGTGTTTAGATCCCCAGATAAATGCTGGGCAGATATGTCAGGTGCCTATAAGCTCAGCAGCAGGGAAACAGATGGGGACAGTCTTAGAGCCCCCATCTACACAGGGTCTCACTGTGTAGACCCGGATGTCCTTGAATTCACAATTATGACTCAAACTCATGAGTACTGGGGTTTGGGGTGTTGCACCATCTCACTTGGTTCAATTATTTTGGACTGTGCAGTTTACACCACTAATTGCATCCATAATTTTAAGCAACCATGTTTTTATTATCTATCCCGAGTATGTTCGTTATCCCATTTAGAAACCCCAATTAATCTATTTGTAGTTTAAAACTACAGTAGACTCCTTTATCCATGTCACTAGTTAAAGATAAAAAAGATTTAGCAATCTTTTAGAAAATAATTTTCTTTTTTTTTTTAAATTTATTTAGAAAATAATTTTCTTAATAGTTTGCATATATGTGGTACATGTGAATGTTTCTCTGCATACTTTCTTATGTGTGGCTGCCCATGGGTGTTCAGGTACTTGTGTGTGAATATTATGTGTGTGTCAAAAGCTCAAAGTAAGTGTATTGGGTATATGGGGTCTCCCACAATCACTCTCCACCTTGTTTATTAAGGCAGGGTCTTTAATAGAACCCAGAGCATACAAATCAGACTAGCAAGGCAACCTGCTCTAGGACTGCCCCCATCTGTTTCCCCACTGCTGAGCTTACAGGCACCTGACATATCTGCCCAGCATTTACCTGGGGATCTAAATGCCAATCCCCAAACTTGTGTCATAAGTGCTTTATCAACTGAGCCATCTGCTAAGTCCAGTACACATTTGGATTATCTTTAAATTTAAGATCTTTGCCGGGCGGTGGTGGCGCACGCCTTTAATCCCAGCACTCGGGAGGCAGAGGCAGGCGGATCTCTGTGAGTTCGAGACCATCCTGGTCTACAGAGCTAGTTCCAGGACAGGCTCCAAAGCCGCAGAGAAACCCTGTCTCGAAAAACCAAAAAAAAAAAAATAAATAAATAAATTTAAGATCTTTTCCTTGAGAACGAAATGATAAGCAGTGGATTGTACGTGGAGTCAGCGGTCTGAGCTGCCAAAAATATAACTCGGTCTGTCCTTGGAATCTTAGATTTTCCTTCAAAACTGGATTATTAACTCCCATTCTAGTATGTGAACAGGTCCCATGGACAGGCAACTATAGTGCCCATTAGATTCCAAGTGTCCCTCAGAGGCCTTCCTCCACTATCATGTATAAAATAAAAGTATTGGGGGATAGGGCCTCCTGGTAGCTAATTCTGTCACTGGGATCGTGTCCATGGAGGAGACACTGGGATCCCAGTCCCTTCAGCTCTCTCCATTTACTCCATAGTCACCATTAGAAATATAGACTCCTTTCTTGCACACTATCCACAGCGATGTTCTGTCTCAACACAGGTCCAAAGGCAACTGAGCCAAGTGACTATGGAGCCCAGATTCTGAAACTGTAAATAAAATAAATTCTTCTTCCCCATAGAGAGACTCTTCAGGGCATTTTATCACAGCAGCAAAAACTAACAGGTACTCTTCAGTGTACTTGTACCACCTAAGGTCTCATGCGACTGATCCATCATTTGAACTGAATAAGAGGCAGCAGGATCATCCTTAAAACTGAATGAGCTTCATTCAGTGCTGATATGCCTGGGCATGTGTTTTAACTTGAAAGTTTTCTCCTAGTCATTATCACTGTGCAATGTAAGTTTGCAGATGGACTATAACATCTAAGGACAATATTTAAAATTAGAACCATAGCATGTGCTAGCTCTAGAAGTTACTGAGGCTTCCACTTACAAAGGCAAGGTAGTCAGCTTCTCTAATGCAGAAGGAAATAACAGTGTCTTAGGGCTGTCATGATTCCACAATAGGAGGAATCTTGTAAATTCCAAGCTCAGCATCAGATCCATAAAAAACAGTTACTACATAAGGTATTATTAAGGTTGTGAGTAAAAAAAAAAATTAGTAATCACCAATAACTGGAGTGTTTACACACTGCTCTTGGGATGCACGGATTGCATATTAACAAGATTGTTTGAAATACCATTTAAAAATTAACAAAGCTGTTTCTTTACTGGTTGCCTGTCAGGTTTTGGAATGGAGTAAATCAAGCATTCTTCTTGCGGTCTTTCTTGTCCAAGTCAGAGGTGCCAAGTCTTGGGTAAGCACCTGAATTCCAAGTAACATTCAAACATAGCCCCAGAAAAGAGGACTTCAATGATCACTCATCTCTAGCCCCGATTCTGCCCTTTTCATTTTTGTGAAGAGCAGAGCCCAGAGAAAACTCCAAGGTTTTTTTTTTTTTTTTGAAACTGTGTTTCTTACTGTTTGAGATTATTCTAAACTGAGTAGAACATTCTATTTCAAATTGTGGTAACAGAACAGGTCATTGCACACCTGAGCATGTTCACGGAATGTGTAAACACATGCCAACTATTCCAGCTATGTGTCCATAGTTCGCATGTGTCTGAACAAATATTATCCATGACCCATGTTCTCAAGGCTTAAATATGTTGAGGCATACCATGCATAAGGGGTTCATCCTCTGTCTGTGATCACAAGGCAGACATCTGTAAATATATTTATTCAGAATAAAAGCTGAAACGTCAATAAATTAGTCAATGGTAGAACTATTAGTGTACACAGCAGCAGTTGGGTCTATTCAATGGTTTCAAGAAATCTACGTCCATCCAAAAGATGCAACGCTGCAGCCCTCTGAGGCTCCCACAGCAAATTCCATCACAGAAGGAAGGGGCAGCAGCATTCTGGCTACATAAAGTTCATTAAGTAACAGATGCAGTTCTTATATAAACGAATAACATTTTAAGCTACCCATTTTATTTATGACCATTGTTTTCCTGTGTGGTTAATAACATTTGAGAGCCCCATGATCTGTGGATCAGTTCCAAATCTCAACCTACAGTATACATATTCTGATACTTAAATAGGCACTAGAGGCAATTAGTTTTCCTTGGGTGTGGTCTATAACTGAACTCTTAGAGAGCGGGGGTGTAATGAATGGAGGCATGTTTGTCAGAAAACATAACTTCAGTTACTAAAAATAAGTTCTGGAACTTCGTTGTACTGCCTAGTGACTGCAGTTAGTTATAGTGCTATAGTCTTCAAGACTACTGAAGAAACTTTAAGCATTGTTATCACAAAAAATAAACATTTTAAGTAAACTTTATGTTTGGCAGCTTAATTTAGTTCTATGATATGGGTCAGTGGTCCCAAAGGACCTTCTGTTGAGAGTTTATCTCTGGGGTGTACTAGGAGATGGTGGAAATGTTAGGAGCAAGGGCCTGGCAGGAGTCTTGGCCACTGGTCTCACACACTTTAAGGGGTTTTTAGGACCTCAAATTCTTACTCATTTCTGTTTCTTCCCTGCCTATCACAAAATGAGCAGCTTTAAGGTACTCCCACTATGGTGTTCTGTTTTAAGTAGGCAGAAAAGCAACAGGATCAACAAACAATAGACAAACACTTGCAAAGCTTTTAACCAAAAGAAATATTTAGTCCTTTTAAGCTAATTATCCCAGATAATTTGCTATAGTAACATAAAACTGACTGACATATTTGGCTACTCCTCAAAGTATACATATTTGAAATTTTCATGTTGTATATGATAAATACACTTTTTATTTGTGGATTCCCAACTGACTCTAAAAATATATTTGGCAAGACAAAAAGAATAATAAATTAATTGTGTTACAGATTATTAGTGAAACATCGATGAAATAAAATTGAGTCACTAACAAATGCAGCTACCCTCCCTCACCTCAGAAGAGCAATCTAGAAGGTAGTGACAAATGGGGACAATGTAGTGGACCCAAAGAGGTACATGCTGGGACAAGAGGCCATGGCAAAGCAGTGTTAGAAGAACAGCAAAGGGAGGTCACAGAAACAAGCCTGACCAGTTGATCTGCTGAGGCCCTACCTCTTGCCTTCTGGGAAAATTTGCCCCTCAAAGAGCTAAAACTAAGTCTGCCATATAAGCCAGCTATACCACTCCTTGGCATCTGCCCAAAGGACTTGACATCCTACTTCACAGATACTCAACCATGATTGTTGCTATTCTATACACAATAACTAGAAAATGTAAACAACATATATGTCCTACAACTGACAGAAGACTGTTCAGTTGTGAAGAAAAATGGATTCATAAAATGTTCAGGTAAATGGATAGAACTAGAAAAGATCATATAGAGTATGGTAACCCAGACACAGAAAGCCAAACATTGAATGTTCTCTTTCAGCTGAGGCTCCTAGTTCCAAATCTTTAGATGTGATTACATACTCTGGACTAACTACAGAAGCCAGGAAACTAAAAGAGGACCAATTCTGGGAATCATATGGCAGTACCAAGGGGAATAGCAAGGTACAAGAGATCCAATGGGAGAATGGGAAAATGGCGGACTTTAAGTCAAGAGAGGGAGAAAATACAAAAAGAAGAAGAAAAGAGAAAAAAGGAAAAAATAAGGATATCTGAAAATGTGATAGTCATTTTATTAACTATCAAATGAAAATATCTACAGTACACATTAAATCAATGTATAAACATTTTTATATAGCTTAGGTGAAATATTCCCAAATGGACTAACAATGCTCTCTCCAAGTGTCAAAGGTCATCTAGAAAAAAACACAACACCAGGCATGAGAAGCCCCTCTTTTGAGTTGTTGGTTAAAGTTGTCCAAGATATTCCTAAAACATTACAGGCTGCTGTTAGTGCTCTTCGTTGACGTGGCAGGTAAGTCTCTATCACTGAAGACACCATGTACTTCTGACGCAGGGCCCAGACAGAGGTGCATGAGCTAGAACGGACCTGAAAGTCCGCTCCTTAGGACTGGCTTTCATGATACTAAAAGGTGTCATGCAAACTTCCAAAATAGGGAAGCTATCAACAAACTTAGATAGCTAAGACCCTTATGAAGCACAACAACTCTCAGGGTAATATTGGGTAGTAACCAACAGCTCTCTAGTTAAACTCAAGACCTACTCAACAAGAACAAAATCATGTCTGCAGTTGGAATTCTAACCAAATACCCAGAACTAGTAAAATCATGGATTTTGGAAAAGAACCTTCAACTTCTACTTTACTAAGCCAGCATAATTCCCAACTATATTCTAAAAATTCATCCTTATATCTACACAGAAGGGTAGTTTCACTCCTCATCAAGGAAAAATTTTTGTAACAGACATTGACCATTCAAGTAAACCACAGCCATAAAATGTGAAATAAAGCCAAGTCTCAAGGATATGTCTCACCAACTATTTCAGAAGAAGGAGTAGGAAAATTGTAAGGACCAGAAGAACTAAGTGTAGGCAAGTGTTCTCTCATGTCAGCCAGTTCCCAAATAAACCACAGAGACTTATTATTAATTATAAAAGCTTGGCCAATAGCTTAGACTTATTTTTAACAAGTTTTATAACGTAAATTAACCCCTTTCTATTAATCTATGTGCTGCCCTGAGGCCCGTTTGCCTCATCTAGTAACTTCGCATGTTGCTTCTTCTTCTGCATCTGGCTCTTGACTTCTGTTACTCTCTGATTCTGCCCCTTCTTTTTCCCAGCATTCTCTCTGCTCTGAAAACCCTATCTATCTAGCTATTGGCCAATCAGCTTTTTATTATCAATGAGAGCAATACATCTTCACAGTATACAGAAGGATTATTCCATAGCAACTAAGAGTTTGCCATGAAACTGTGTCTCCTAGTAATGGTGTAGCTATACCCATAAACTCTCACCAGTATGACTCTCTTACATTTGGCTGAAGAAAGGAAATAATAATAGAATTGCTGATGGATAGGGTTTGGATGTGTTTGTGGAGCCCAGGTAGCCTCAACCCTACATAAAGAACTACAGGCAACCAAGGAAATCTGATAGCAGGACAAATAGTCTTCCCCAGAGAAGAAGAGAACACCAATTGTTACCCAGTAGCAAATAGTCAGCCCTGAAAACATATATATAAGCAACATTTTGCATACTGAGCATGGTGTATTTATGTAGACATATATATATATACATATATAAACATATATTCCTGTATATATTGTTACACAAGTGTATATAGTGTGTGTGTATACCAACAATTAATGGAAAAGGGCCATTAATTTGAAAGAGAGCAAGGAGGATTGTGTGCCAGGGTTTGAAAGGAAGAAAGGTGAGATGGTGAAATGATGTAATTATATTATATCAAAAATGTTTTTAATTCAAAATAATTACTTGTTAAAGATTTAAGTCATCTGGGCATGGTGGCACATGCCTTTGATCCCAGAACTTATAAAGTGGATCTCGGTGAGTTTAAAGCCAGCCTAATATACAAAATGAATTCCAGGACAGCTAGGTCTATTACACATAGAAACCCTGTCTCAAAAAAGAGAGAGAGGGGGTTACATCATTATAACAAATATTTGAAACTGTTTAGTTTTTAGAAGAGTTTATTGCTCATTAGGGTTTATGGGGTTTAAAAATAAAGTTTTGGCATTTTCACCTTATTCTTTGTGTACCCAGTTGTTTATCCTTATGGTAAATAAATTAATGTAACTACAGGGGAAGGTCAGTTCAGGACCCCTCTCCACCACTGCTAGGAGTCTTAGCTGGGGTCATCCTTGAGGATTCCCGGCAATTTCCCTAGCACCAGGCTTCTCGCTTATCCCACAGTGGCTCTCTCTATCAACATTTCTCTTTCCTTGCTCTCCCACTCCATCCCTCTCCCCCCTTGACCTTCATTCCCTTCATGTTCTCATCTCCTAGCAATAGTGAAGAGGGAGTCTTAACCAGCCTTCCTCTGTAATCAGATTGGTGATTACCCCAACTATTGTCATCGAGATTTTATTCAACAAGTGATGGAACCAGATGCAGAGATCCACAGCCAAGCACCAGGAATCCAATTGAAGAGAGGAAGGAGAGAATATCTGAGCAAGGGAGGGCAAGATCATGATAGAGAAACCTACAGAGGCAGCTGAATTAAGCACACAGAAACTCATAAACTCGAGACTGACAAGTGTGGAGCCTCTATGGGATCGAACTAGGCCCTCCATATGTGGGAGACAGTGGTGATGCTTGGACTATCTGTGAGGCATGGCAGTAGGACCAGGACATATTGCTGGCACGTGAGCTAGCTTCCTGGAGCCCATTCCCTGTGGCGGGATGCCACGTTCAACCTTAATGCATGGGGGAGGGACTTGGTCCTGCCCCAACTTAATGTGCCAGACTTTGTTGACCTCCCATGGGAGCTCTTACCCATTAAAGGGAGTGGATGAGTGAGTACATCCCATGTTCCTCTTTTTGGGTCTGGCTTACCTCACTCAGGATAGTGTTTTCTATTTCCGTCCATTTGCATGCAAAATTCAAGAAGTCCTTTTTTTTTTTACTGCTGAGTAGTACTCTAATATGTATATATTCCATACTTTCTTCATCCATTCTTCCATTGAAGGGCATCTAGGTTGTTTCCAGGTTCTGGCTATTACAAACAATGCTGCTATGAACATAGTTGAGTATATACTTTTGTTGTATGATAGGGCATCTCTTGGGTATATTCCCAAGAGTGATATTGCTGGGTCCAGGGGTAGATTGATCCCTATTTTTCCTGAGAAACAGCCATAAATAAAGGACATTGAGCCTATAATTAGTGATCCTAGAGAAGCTAAATAAGAAGGAGAACCCAAAGAAAAACATATAGGCATCCTCCTGAATATTAACCTTCATCAGCTGAGGAAAGGAGACAGAGACAGAGACCCACATTGGAGCACTGGACAGAAATCTCAAGGTCCAAATCAGGAGCAGAAGGAGAGAGAGCACGAGCAAGGAACTCAGGACCACGAGGGGTGCACCCACACACTGAGACAATAGGGATGTTCTATCGGGAACTCACCAAGGCCAGCTGGCCTGGGTTTGAAAAAGCCTGGGATAAAACTGGACTCGCTGAACATAGCAGACAATGAGGACTACTGAGAACTCAAGAACAATGGCAATGGGTTTTTGATCCTACTGCACATACTGGCTTTGTGGGAGCCTAGGCAGTTTGGATGCTCACCTTACTAGACCTGGATGGAGGTGGGTGGTCCTTGGACTTCCCACAGGGCAGAGAACCCTGATTGCTCTTTGGACTGACAAGGGAGGGGGACTTGATTGGGGGAGGGGAGGGGAATGGGAGGTGTGGCAGGGAAGAGACAGAAATCTTAAATAAATAAATAAATAGAAAAAAAGAGGAGTGGATGAGGGGTGGGTTACGGGGAGATTGGGTGGATGAGAGGAGAGGTGGGGGGACGAATGGAATGTAAAATGAAATTTAAAAATAAATTAAAATTTAAAAATTAAATAATCATTTAACAAATGCTTTCTTAAAACTATTTTATCTTTTTTGAAAAACAAAAGAGCAGAGATGAATAATTGTACCAAATACACTATAATAATTCCATGGTAAGCCTAAAGAGTTCTTTGCCAGCCTCAAAAACAGTGTTTTGGTTAATGATAATTGTATCCCCAAATGTTTAGATTTGTATCTTGGAAAGGCTTGGCTAAGACAGGAATCAAGAAAAACCTGTTGTGTTTTTTAAAAGGCAAACGATTGCAAACTGCTTAGGTTTAGAGACAAATACACTTACATGTATATATAACTCATTGAGAAGTACAGGAGTACGTTATGCAAGAAGGTAACTATCCATAGGAAAAATTTCACTCTTAAAAGCTGTAGTAATTTCTTAAAATCAATTTATACTGTCAAGGAATAGAGACCACCTGTAGAGCTAGAATTAAGACAGGGAACAAAGGGATAGCATCTTTGCTAGAACTGTGTAATTATATATATATCTTGTCTTTTGAAAATATTTTTTACTAGATTTGAAAGCTCATGCTGATACCTACAAAGGAGAACCTAGATCTCTGACGTTAGCCAACTCTACATGTTTCCCTTAGTGATCCTTGTCTTTTATTGTTACTGTGTCCCTTTAGCTAAATCTATTAATCACTGAAGAAAGACAAATTGACCTTCCTTTGTCCAAATTACTTGTTCTTAGAAAAGCATAAGAGGCAGGCAGGAAAGTGAAGAGAGTATCAGTGACCACTTTCAAGACTCTAGGTTCAGAGGTAGTTCAGAAGCAGTTATACTCCATGAACCCTGGTAAACACAACCTAGAAGATCTGCTAAAGAATTCCAAAGGATGCTTACAACTATGCTCAAAGAACTCAAAACTTCTAAAAAAAAAAAAAGAGCTGACTGAAATGAAAAATCAATCCAAGATATAAAAATTAAATTCAGTAGAGACAGAATTGATGAAGAAAGGGCAAAATAAAAGTATGAAAGAAATGAAAAACTCATTCAGCCAAGTAAAAGCCCCAGTGGATCATCTCATAAACAGAATGGATCATGTAAGGAAACAGAGATTTGCCCCTGGAAGATAAAGTAGAGGAATCAGTCACCCATACCTGTATGGGAGCCTCTTTCTCTAGTAAGAAAATTAAGAAATTTTCTTAAATGGTTTTATTAAATATTACCTATGGCCTCTCTATAAGATTATTCTTCTTTTGACATCATTTGATTTTTGTCTTCTCAAGATATTCCAGATCTCACCCAAGTTCTGTTCATATATTTTTTAAAGTTCTAATTGACCACCTTGACAAGACATACTCACCAGCACAATAGTGACACAGATATCATAGGAGTACCCAAGCACTTTCTGGTAGGATATAAGGACCTTTCCCAAAGATGAAACACATTACTGGTACCATTATTAGAACCAAAAAAACTACTGCTGGACATTAGCTCTAAGGTGTTGATCTTTCTTCTACCTTATTTGAGAGGTTTAAGTTGTTCAGTACTGAACATGAAAGGCTAGCTGACTTGCAGGCTTCTAGGTCTCAATCTCTACTTCCCAACTCCTCGTAAGGGCACATTGGGATTATTGTATGTTTTTTATTATTATGTGTCTTACCATGTCTGTTTTTACACTAACTTAGGCTGTCAAGATACATCCACTGAGCCATCTCTGCATACTCCAATTAAGAATTGTTTTGGGAGCCCAGAAACTAAAGTTACATAATATATGTATCATCTTAGCATTATGAGATGACCAGAGGCTAAATACTGCAAGCCAGAAGCTACACAAGCTGACCCAGAAAAGATCTTCAGATCCATCTTTCCATAATAAGAAAATTAAAAGAGGTCTATAAAAGTAATCAGAGTCTCCTAAAACCCAGACCTGGATCATTTCTAATAAAAATTAACTGGGCTGTAATTTTGTTATACCAACAAACAAACAAGACAAGCAAGATGAAGTCACAGGAAAATTCCAGGGTTATTAGAAAAGTCCTTCCTCTGACATTTGGATGTTTTGAAAACGCTTAAAAAGCAGAACGTTCACTTGTGTTGTGAATGTACTAAAGACTGAAGTGAGAGAATTCCTACAAAAATAAAGCTCATAATGAGTAAACTTTATTGAACTATAATGACTTGACAGAATATGTTGAAAGAATTCTTAGAATAAAAACAAAACAGAACCCAAAGAAAACTTATGGTTCTGAGGTCTGCTAGGTGATCCTTTCACCTTCCAACTATCTTGGATCCTTGTAGACATTGTAAACAGAAGAAACACTGAAGGAAGGGTCTTTTGACTTGCAAAGGAGAGACAAGACAGTGAGAAATCCCTTAGTTATAACCAGTGTGTGAGCCATACCCTAAATCATCAAGAAGAGCTAATGCCACAAGAAGCATCTGAAGTGAGAACTCTCCATCTCTTTAGGACAGTCACTCTTTGGTCTCTTGCAGATATGAGACTACACTTCCTATGTTAGAATCTGCCACTTTGGTCCAGTGTCTTCCTCAAAGTCAGCCTCACATGCATGTAGATGGTGTCTCAAAGAACTTCTCTTTCTCTTTGCCTAAGTGATGCCCTTTGAGCCTCTGACTTATAACATGTTCCGTCCCTCTATGTGATAGCACCAAAAATTAAATAGCGATGCATTGCTCTTCCAATGGAAATTAAGACTGTTTTCCAGAGGGACTATAGTTTTGAGGTCCAAGAAGAGTCCTTTGCTCACAACCAGATTATGTGTCTTCTGAATGTAGCTCACCTGCTTTCTTTGATGCACTCCCCAAACAAGGACTCTGAGTTAAAAATTCCACTGCAATAGACAAAAGCAACTGGAGCAAACTCTACAGATTTTCTCCTAGCTGCACCAAACCAACAACAAACACCAAAGAAGCAACAGAAAGCACCAATCCTGTAGGTGATGCCAGTCTCAGGTCTCCTCAGAGCCAACACCAATCCTGCTCTGCCTAGAAAGGACATAAAGAGGCTATGATATTGCGTCACCTCTTCCAAGATTTTACAGTCAGTAACAAAATTGCTGCCCAGTGCTTTCTGGTACCTGTAACACAAATTATATTTTGTCACCTGTCCCTCTTAAAGCTATTTGTTTTACCTAAGGAGATCTCTTCAGAATTGTCCCAGAATGCCTCACCTTTTCTTTGCCAAGGAAGTGTTGAAATAAGGGTGGTGGGCTGCTTCCCGCCACCAGGCTAGATTTATATCCCAAAATAATTACACAGAAACTGTACTCTTTTAAACACGGCTTGGCCCATTATATCTAGCCTTTTCTCGGCTAACTCTCGCACCTGGACTAGCCCATTTCTTATAATCTGTGTAGCCCACTAGAAGGCTTACCAGGAATGATCTTAACCTGCGTCTGCCTGGAGTGGGAGAATCATGGCGACTCCCTGACTAAGCTTCTTTCTCCCAGCCTTCTGTTCTGTTTACTCCTCCCACCTATGTTTTAACCTATGAGGGCCAAAGCAGTTTCTTTATTGCTTAACCAATGAAATCAGGAGATTGATATATGACACTCCCACATCAAGGAAAGAAAAGATTTTGTCCAGACTTGATATTTCTTTGACTTCAGTTCTCCTAATGAGCCGCAGGTGACTGGCTCTTTTGCTCAGGGACCAAAGAAATCTGTGCAAAGAACTCCATTCACCTGTGTTCAACTTTAGCAGAAAAAGACATAAAAGCTCAAAACATAAATAGTTTTTCAAGTGCACGATTCATTATTTACGGCATAACTTATCAGAAGCAGGGAAAACATTGTCAGCTGATAGACTTAAGGCTGTGTTTAGTTATCCATTAACAAAATAACCATTGAGACAATTTCTGGATTTCCTGGATAGTGCAGACAATGAGTGCAGAGCACTCCTACAGCTTCAGCACCTCCTCAGAAGCTGGTAACTTTTCAGGAGGAGCCCAGGCCTGAGCTGGCTTTCTCTATTAAGCTTTTCAACCAGCTCCAACCCTTAATTCTCCCTTTTCTCTTTGTCATCGGTTTGCTTGCTTGGTTGTTGTTGCTTGAGACAGGGTTCCAATGTATAAACCAGGCTGCCCTCAAACTTGCCTCTCTCCTGCCTCAGCCTCCTGAGAACTGAGATCAGAAGTGTGTTCTGACACACCCAGCTACAAAGAGCTGCTTCTGTGCATAAGAGATCTGATAAGGCTTTGGAGTTTCAATTCAACCTTGTGGAAACTATGCAAATCCCGATGCTAACTGGAGTATTACTTCTAACCCAGTGGCAAGGCATATTACACCTTTGTCTTAAGACAAAAGCTGCTACTGCATACTTTCTAATATTCCAACTGATTAATTCTCATCTCTTTGTAAGCAGAGACTGCTCATTCATTTCCTGGCCATCCAGACCCAAATAATCACACAGAAACTGTATTAATTACAACACTGTTTGGCCAATAGCTTAGGCATATTTCTAGCTAGCTCTTATATCTTAAATTAACTCATTTCTATTATTTTGTGAATTGCCATGAGTCTGTGGCTTACCTGTAAGTTCCGGTGTCTCTCTCCTTCAGCAGCTACAAGGCATCTCCTTGACTCCACCTACTCTCTCTATATATCTCTGTTCAGATTTCCTACTTGGCTTTACTCTGCTAATCCACTGGCCAAAACAGCTTTATTCATTAACCAATAAAAATAGAAAATATACAGAAGGACATCTCACATCATTTCCTGACCAGACTTTATATTCTTCAAGCACCACCGACTGGAGCACACATTTACTAACCTGCTGATGAACCTCTCCTGTGGTCCTGCTGCTCCCCTTCAACCCGGATGCTGCTGCAGCATCCGGAAGCATGCCCCTGCTTTATGGCTAACAGGAGAGCTATACTAGGACTCAGTGAGTGACTCTGCCTTGTTGAGTGTATTAGAATCCCCTCCTGAAAACTCAGGCTGTGTTCTTTGTTTAAGGATAATATCTCAAAATTGAAGCTGAAAGTTATCAAGATGGCACATCAAAATGCGCTATCAAAACACTGTAGCTCTCCAGTAGAATAAGGTCTTTCTCCTGAAATGAAGAGTGCCAACATTCAAGACATACTACAATTCATGGGCTTTGTCAGGCATTTAGAAACAGAGCAAACAAATACCTGTCATAGACCTTGTTGGAGTTGATCCATAATTTGAAATGTCCTGAAAGCAAAAGAATCCCCTCACCTATGATGGAAGCCCAGTGGCGTGTAGGCAGCATGCCAAGAAACTTTGAGATGGAATACCTGACCTAGAGAGACAGAAATTGAAGGAAGTGCTAGGTGATCATGACCCCAAATGTGCTTATTGCATGCAAATATATCCAGAAAAAAAATATCATAAAGGACTCGTACTATACTCAGTGCCCCCCCAACACCTTCCTTCTCCATGATCTACAGTTATGGGGTTTCACCTTTTAGAGGAAATATCACAGGAAAAGCTCTCCAGAAATCTGTGGAAAGAAATACTATCAGATGCTATTATCAGAAGCAAATGAGAGAAATACCCAGGAGTCATCATAAGTTAACATCTTATAGATAATGAAGAAATCCAGAATCCCTCAGCAAGAGAATGCAAAGAAGACACCAAACAGAGCTGTCAGATGTTCCACAGCAAGCTCTCTCTGAAAGTACTTGGCTCACCTAGACCTTCAGAGAGATGACAATAGACAGTGGAAAGCTTCTGCCTATGACATGGCACCAAGATCTCTGTCTAAATCTTAGGTGGTCTTTAAAAAAAACCCTGCTTGCCTGTAATCATTTTTGCTGCATTTTTTATCCATCCATTATCATCTTCTATTCACAATGACTCTTTTATTCCATCATTATGCTGTGTCAGGTCACAATAAACTCACAAGGATGTCCACCCTATCCACTTCTATCCAACACGGTGATTAAAGTCTTAGCCAAGGTAATATAATAAGAGATGGAAAGAAAAGGGACTCGAACAGGAAAATACGGAGTAAAAGTACTCTTATTTATAGATTATACGATTCTATATAGAGGACACCCAAGGATTCCGCCAAAGAATTTTTAGATCTCATAAACACATTCAGAAAAGTGGAAGAATGAAAAATCAACATACAAAAAAAAATCAGTAGTCTTTCTCCACATCAATGACAGAGTGAAAAATAAACAAGGGAAACAATTCCACTCACAATACAAACAACACAATTACAAAGAAATATAATCACAACCAAACAAACCTGGGAATAAACCTAACCAAAGAAACAAGACCTCTACAGAAAAACTGTAAAACACTGAAGGGAAAAATTGAAGAGGACGCTAGAAAGTCAATAGGCCTTCCATGTTCATGGGTTGGAAGAAGTGATCTTGTAAAGGTGGTAATCCTACCAAAATCAATGTAAAGATTTGAAGCAAAACTAATCAGATGTATATGGCGACATACAGACCAAGGATAGCCAAAGCAACAGCAAGCAAAACAAAAGCTGTGGGAAGACTTGGCACACTTGATTTCAAATTTTATTATGGGTAGTAATAAAAATAGCATGGTTCTGGAACAAAAACAAACACACAAATCAATGGAATAGAATTGAGGACCCAAATTGAGGCCTGTGTAACTAGAATTACAAGATTTTTGACAAAGGGGCCAAAAATACATATTGGAGAAAAGACAACATCTTTAAGAAATGTTGCTGAGAAATTGCTTTTCAGCATTCAGAAAAAAATGAAACTAGAATTTTGCTTCTTTCACTGAACAAAACTCAACTCCAGACAAACCAAGGTCCTCAGGTTAAGACCTTGCTACCCTGAAATTGCTAGAGGCAAAGGTAGGCAGGGCCCTTCACTGTGCAGGCACAGCTCTGAACAGCAAAGGAAACTATGAGCAGGTGACTAGGAAGCCCACAGAATGGGAGTGACAATATTTGACAGCTGTCCATTTGGCACAGAATTGCTGTCTAGAACACACACACACACACACACACACACAAATAAACCTCAAAAGAATAAATATTGAGACAATAACTCAATTTTTAAAAATAGACTACAAAATGTAAGGGAAATAGGATGAGTTGGAAAGAAGCAGTCGTGGAGAATAGGATCAATATACATCATATAGATGTATATATGGGGATAGGATCAATATATATCAAATGGGATGCGTATATGGGGATAGATAGGATCAACATACATAGTATGGGGTGTACATATGGGAATAGATAGGATCAATATATATCAAATGGGATGTATATATAGGGATAGATAGGATCGATATACATCGTATGGATGCATGGAACTTACAAAGAACTAAAAATATAGCCTAAGGGTTAAATAGCCTGCAGAAATAAACAGAAAATTCTCAAAAGAAAAAAAAAATACAAATCAAGAGTAAATACTTAAAATTTGAAAAGGTGCTTAGAATCCTTAGTCATAAAGAGAAATGCAAATTACAGCTATTTGTAATTCCATCTCAGTCCAGTCAGAAAAGCTGTCTTCAAAAATACAAATGCAAATATGGGCGCAGAGAGAGGAAAACTCTCACATGCTGCCATGTGCCCCAGATAACAGAAGTGCAAATAGACTTTATAGCCAACTACAGGGATTATTGTACATCGATGCTTCCTGTGGCTCAGTTCACAAGAGTTAGGAAGTAGAATCAATCTAGGTGCCCAAAAGATGAATCTGGGCAAGAAAAATGTGATATGTATATGTAATGGAACATTTACTCAGCTGTAAAGAAAAATTAAATACACAGGTAAATGGGTGGAGATGGAAAAAGTTACCCTTGGTGAGGTAAGGAGGTAACTAAAGCCCAGAAGGACAAACACGACACGCTCATATATGGTACCTAGCTTCAAACCCTTTGTCTTTTGCTTACCTTATAGCATAAGTAGAAGCTAAGCAATTGGCAAGGGTAAACATTTTAAAGGATGGTGGATAGCAAGTTATAACAAAGGTAGAGAGGGAGAATAATGGGGCTGGAAAGGGGTATGCGAAGAGGGTTGCAGAAGTGTCAGGAAAAGCAGAGGCCCCCCAAAAAAGTGTATAAAGATCCACATTTATCCTACTATTTCACGACCTAATTAAAATGTGCATTGCTAATTTAAATCCTAAACAGTGGGGAAAAAATAAAAACAGGCAAACAAGCTTCCAATGAAAGAGCAGTATCTGGCTAAAGGACCTTGTGAGCCAGTAGATGACAAGATGATATAGAAGCTGGGAAGGAGAGTCAAAGTCTCCAGACATCCAGAGAAGCAGCAGCTAACACTGCCTCACTTTAGATGGCGCAGAGGCAGCTCGAGGTGATGGGGCGTTTATGAGATTGTTTTTCAAAGCACTCATCTCGTGTAATTTTACAAGTCTTGGGTGGGTAAAATCATAAGATGGTAAAATCTGTTGCAGGTCAGACTTTCCAATGTAAAAATCGTGGCAGTTCGCTTTGATAATTTATGGACATGGGGTTGTGAAAAGTGGGAAGCTGTGAGCGCAGAGCGTCCATGTGGGGGCCAAGATATTTATCTTCACAAAGGAGAGCTTTAGTAAATGGAGCCTTCCTCAAACGGTTCACATTTAGCCTTCCAACACCCATTTCTTTGCGTCTTAGTGCAAGAAATGAAACTAAAACCAAAGGCTGCAGGAGGCTGCTAAGACACCCCTTTTCACTGATACATAAAATTTAAAAGCATTTACAGATATTTCCTTTTCATAGTTAGTGGTAAATTTCCCCAATCCTAAAAGAGGTAGACGTTCATTTATTCACTGATTTTAATTTCTGAATGCATAGTTGATATTTTCACCCTGAACTTGGTACCACGCTGAGAACTCTGGTGTGGACAATCTTCCATTGAATCAATGTCTAATATTTGTGCAGTTGAATGTGCATGTCATCACCTGTTTACAAGGTGGAATTATGTAATAACATAATTGGCTGTCATAAAATCACGGAGCTGGGCCTGCATCCGTCCAATGGCGTACAGAACCCTAGCTCTCCTGACATATGGTCACTCGATTCTGGCGTAAGCACCTCCAATTTCAGGAAGCCAGCCTCACAATCTAAACAGACATGGGTTCATAGCATTGATCTCATCTTTGTAGGCAAACCTTGTATGTTTTATATTGATCCACTGCTTGTGGTAGAGACAGCTCTTCGGGTGGAAAATGACCCCCATCATTTGCAACCTTTTTTAATATTTATTTATTTATTATGTATACAGTGTTCTGTTTGCATGTATGCCTGAAGGACAGAAGAAGGCACCAGATCTCATTACAGATGGTTGTGAGCCACCATGCGGTTGCTGGGAATTGAACTCAGGACCTCTGGAAGATCAGTCAGTGCTCTTAACCTCTGAGAGCACATTTGCAACCTTCTTTAATCATATGTAAGAACAGAAAGAAGGAGGTGAGGATCTGATAAAGGGTGCTGAGTAATAGCTGGGATCCATGAAAACCATTACCAAAGAATCCAGCGACAAATAGGAACAAAGTCCTGGAGTTTTGCTGTGTGAGGAACAATCAAATCTTTTGCAGTGTATCACCAACATCAAACACCATGTCTGCTTCTGTGGTTTAGTTCCAATGAGACTGGTATATTTAAAAAATTCACCAGTCTCTAGGCATCTGTTGGTTAAATGGTGAAAAATGTGTCTGCGAGTTATAAAACAAAGAAGTGGTAACTGTATGCCAGCGTGCCTAGCCACAGCTTCCACTATGGCCTGTGCAAACTCCGGTCAGCTCCAGCTTGTGATAAAAGTCACAAGTCTATGACCACAAGCTCCTCGCCTGCTCCTAAGTGCCTGCTTGCTCATAGAAGCGAGACTAGCCCTGTCACCTGGCTGAAGTCACAGACCTGTGACTCCACCTCTCCTCACTCTCCTGAATAGAGTGCCCTTGGCACCTAACTGAAGTTACAGACCTGTAAATCCAGACACTGACCATCCCCAGACACCAGCTGTGCATGTCCTTCCTCACATGAATCAGCTGGCCAAAGCAGGGTCACCTTGCCATCCCTCACACAGTTCAGCAGCAATCACTTAACAGAACTTGAACCATAGAAACCAGGGAAGTCCAAGATTCAAATACCTCCTCAGTGTGGGTTGACAAGAAACTAACACAAAAGGCTAAACCAACAAAGGAATTTCAGATCTGTAAGGACCATTGTGAAACAAAAGGAATATAAAAAAAACTAAGGCAACATATCTCCTCCAGAAATTAACCACTCCAAAATAATGATAATCAATCAGAACAAATTAGATAAAATACAGACAAAGAATTCAAGAAACAATTATAACTAAATCCAAGGATTCCAAAGAGAATTAAGTTCATAATGAATTTAAGGATGGTAGGAATAACCTTTTCAATGAGGTGAAAGGGAACCTCAAGGAAAGAAAGGGATTGAAGACAGAATTCAACAAAATGGTAGGAATGTTGAAGAAAAGCCAAACAGAAATAGAACTTGAAATAGAATTTTCACTTATGCGAATAAAAAAGCTCAGTAGAAAGAGGTGGGTCATGTGGAAGGCAGAAGTTGGAGCTTGAGAAATTGGGTCACTAAATCAAACTAGTAAATTCAAGAAAAATGAGTGAATACAATATGCAAGGTCTTTGGGACACGATGAAAAGACCAAGTCTATAAATTATATACGTGGAAGGAGAATTCCATGTCAATAACATAGAAATTGTTTTCAATAAAATCAAAAGTCATGTTTCTATGTCTATAGAAAGAGATGCCCACTCAGGTACAAAAGACATCCACAACAAAAAGGAGATAGGAACAGAAAAGAAATTCTTTGTGTCATATGAGTAAAACGATGAATATACAGAACAAAGAAAAGCTACTGAAAGTGGCAAAACAGCAACAATAACCTACATGCAAAAGAACACCATGTGGTTTTTCAACAGAAATTCTAGAAATCAGAGGGCTTAAAAAGATATATTTCAAGATTCAAAAGACCACAACCAGGAATACAGACCGTTCTACCCAGGGAAATGACCTATCACGATTTAAGGATAACTAACAGCTATCTGTGGTATAATAGGCAAAAAGAATCTATGGCCGCTAAGTTAGGTCTATGGAAGGTATTGGAAGGAACACTGAAGACTGAGAAGACAAACATGCCAATGAGTATGGTGGGGAGACCTACACTTTATTAAGTAAAAGAAAACAACATTGAAAAAAAACAGAAAATGGAGAGAATTAGAATAGACATTTCAATAAGAATAAAAATTTTGGTCTCATTTGCCCAATTAAAAGACATAGAAATTAATCTCAACTTTAAACACAGAGATTACCTTAGAATGAAATAATGAGCAATGATATTACAAGAAGATGGGACCAGGAAGCAGGCAGGTTTTTCTGTTCTAATAGCAAACAAAACAGGATCAAACTAGAATTAGTCAGGAGAGGTAAAGGAGGCCCCTTCATACGAATTAAAGGAATAATCATAAAAAGGAAATTACAAGTCTAAACACACACGCACAGAACACAAGTGCTGTCAACTTAATAAAATGAATACTTCTGGATATAAAGTCATAGATTAATCACGGTACAGTAATAGACAGGTCATACAGACAAGAAATAAACAGAGAAACATTGGAGTCAAGTGACATCATAAATCAAATGCACGTAACTGCAGTCATTGGGTTCAAATACTACAGAATACATATTCTTCTCAGTAACCCATGTGACTTACTCTAAAATAAATCACATATTGAAATACAAAAGAAATCTCAATAAATACAGGAAAATTTAAGTACCTTTTTATGTCACATAATAAAGCTGAAAATCAACACCAAGAAAAACAATAAAACAATGCATGAATTCATGGATATTAAACAACACACGTACATAATGACGACTATGTCAATGAAGAAATTTAAAAGTGAATATAATGAAAAATCTAAACACAACACACCAGAAGCTATCAGGCACAATAAAAGAAATCCTAAAAGTGGGACTTGTAGCTTTAAGTACCCATTAAAAACCATCAGAGAAATCTCTAATAAATAACTTATTGATATATATTAAGGACTTAGGTAATAAGAACAAACCAAAAACAGTAGATGGAAAAAATATTGAAGAATGGGGCAGAAATCAGTGAAAGAGAGATGGAAAAAAATAACAGGAATCAATAAAACCAAACTGGGTTCTTTGAAATGGTAATAAGATTGGTCATGGTGCTGTCCCAGAAAACAAACTATTGTACTATTATTCTTGGTTGTCTGGAAGAACTCAATAGTAATACCCTATTAGTGAATATACCACACACTGTGGATACAACCCACAAATCCAAGCTGAACTGAAGTAGGACCTTCCCCCTTACTATTTCAGGTCCATAGTTCCAGAAGGGCACCATGTAGACAGTTGAGGGGAAAATTTATCAAGGTTTTCCTAAGCTTTGGATGCCACATGACCCAATACCAACTTGTCAGGAAATACATGTCCACTGATGTAATACTGGCATGAGTATTTGGGAGGTAACCAACAGCCTTCTGAATAAATTTAAGTCCGTTTCATGGGAAGGCATTCATGCATGGTACTATAAATCTGGTCAAAAGTGTATGACTGAGGAGATCACAGCTGTAGGGTACAACTGAGTATAACACTGTACTAAATGACCATTGTGTCATTAAACTGTCTTATACGTATGCCTATGGCCACAAACTAGTGGCATTCTCAGCTTAATCAGAAGGTGACAGTTAATGCAGAAACTCTTAACTGGTTGAGGTGCTAAATACAAGTGACTACTGAGTCCGTAGCCCTAAATGAGACATCTTTCTCACTCTCTCCAAAGTCAGGGAAGATGGCAAATATGGAGACAGAAAGATTATGAGAGACAAAGGATAGAGAAGAATGCTATAAAATGCTGTCTCCCAGCATTGCAATCATAAACATATTGTAGCTCCGGCAACCTGCACACACACACACACACACACACACACACACACACACACACACACACACACGTAAGAGGGGGGAGAAATTATTGGAAAGAAGAAGGCCTTCAGAAGTTGGAAGTGGGGGGCTGGAGAGATGGCTCAGTGGTTAAGAGCATTGCCTGCCCTTCCAAAGGTCCTGAGTTCAATTCCCAGCAACCATCTGTAATGAGATCTGGTGCCTTCTTCTGGCATAAAGACATACATGCAGACAGAATACTGAGAATACTGTATACATAATAAATAAACAAAAATCTTTAAAATAAAAAAAAAGAAGTTGGAAGTGGGTAAGATGGTAATTAGGCTGCAAACAGGCAGAATACTTTATATGCATATATAAAATTGACAAAAAGATTTTAAGTTTAAATGTCAGTATGTTTCTTCTAGATTATCGCCATACCATGAAGTTTTCTAATGTCACTGCTGCTCCTTTGCTGGCCAGCTTACTAGGACATATTAGCTAGACACAGCCTCTGGTCATAAGCTGCTTACTGGTGGGGCCTGAATTTGTTTCTAGTTTCTCAAGCATCTGGAACAGCACATGCGACAATTTAGTGCTAATTTTTATGACAATGGAGCTGAACCACTTTACAAGCTCACTTCCTACAAGTAATATATCACTGAGACATTGTACCACATACCACATAAAGGAAATGTCTTTTCTGAAAACCAGATGTGGCAATGTTTGTTGAGTACTTACTCAGAATATGTGTCACATTGCTGAGTGATGTTTATGAAAATCTCATGTGATTCCTTATGTGTGTGTGTGTGGAACGTCTTTATCTGGTTTGTAGAACTCATGTGCTCCTATTTTATTTGTTTTGTTTTATTATTTTATGGTTCTTAAAAGCAGAGTGAGAGGAGAAAGAATCTCACATTATAGAAACCAGTTATTGGAAGCCATGGCTCTTATTCAAATATTATGATAGGAATTTACTGTCTTAGTTCACTAAAAGAATGAGATTTTAATTTTGTGACTACCCAAAGAAAATCAACAGGAGCTTGTCAGCGAGCAGTGGAGAGCTGGACATTTGGATGTGGAGCTCGTCAGCCCCGTAAAGCAGCAAGTGCTGCTCCTTGGTGCCCTTGGCAGGGTGGTTTGTCCCTTTGCCTTTCTTGTCACTTTCTCTTTCAGGAGGAAATGAGCCCTCTTTCAAGAGATGCTTTGTTTACATAATGTCCAAGTCTCAGAACAAAACACAACACTTCCCTAAGTGTCTGAAGACAGGATCATGAAATCCAAGTCAAACGAATCCTTATTTCAGGTGTTGTATCAGGTACTTCTACTATATCAGTGCTCATTTCTGTTTGATTCATCAGGCAGGCTCCAGCGGGAGCATCTTTGATATGCTCAAAACCAAACCCCTATGACCCAGAGGCAATCTCCGCATATCTCCAATGACCTCCGCTACTGCTTCCTCCACTCTCCTCTCTTCTCTCCCTCTGAATTCACAGAACTCAGACCTGCTCCCACTTGACCATGTAGTGCCCCCTGGGCTGGCATCCCGAGATTGCCCAAGGCTGCAGAGATGCTTCCATATGATCAACAATGATGTGCTTACTTCGGGCTGCTCTTCTTGTCTATTCACCCTCCACACTGGCAGGGAATTATTTTAGAATTAAATATGTCACGTTCACATAGAACACATACAAATTTTTTATCAAGGAATACTGGGGAATGGTTCAGGCCCTGTACTGCTCTTGCAAAGGACCAGGGTTCAGTTCCCAGCATTCATGTAGTAGATCACAACCATTCTAGTTCCAAGTGAACAACACCCTCTTTGAGCCTCCATGGACTCAGACACACACATTATACACATATAAGCAAAACTCTCATGCACATAAAATAAATAAATCTTTTATAAAAGAATCTACCATGTCTAAGATAGCAAAATCCTCATTTTGAGCCCTACAAATCCCCTATCCTTGGAAACTTATATTCTCCCAGTACCAACAGTAATTCCGGCTACCTGTCCTTCATTATGTATGCAATGTTGTCAGCTTCTACCTCCACCTCTTTCCAAAAGAAGGGCTGACCATGGTTTCCTCCTGAAAGATAGGGGGTGTCAGAAAGAGAACTAATGTCTGTCCCCTCAGTACTACACATTTTGTCTGAGCACGTTTCTGCTATTACTTAACAACTCTTCCTGATTCCTTTGCTCTGCTTTTAGTTTAAATCATCAACAGTAATCAGCTACTCAATGATTCTACCAAATTTTATTTTCACAATTAAAATATTCTTACTTAAATTCAATATAATACCCAGCAGACCTTTTTTAATATATTAGAAATTGATACTA